>NC_056731.1:511796880-511919740 GCF_019279795.1 Protopterus annectens
CCAGGGCATGACATTGAATGTGTGTGCTGTCTGCCCTGGAAGCTTTGATGTGTCCGATATATGGCGTCTGACACAGCGGTAGCACACCAATGCCTATGTGAACATCCCCTACAGTCTCCCAGTGGTGGATGCTAGGTAAACACTGGTGTAGTGGCTTATAACACCCATCAGCAATGCACACACACCTGAACACTCACACCATACTGAGGCAGATGCAGAGGCAAGACATATACATGTGCATGTGTTTGGGATGCTCGTTTCACAGTTCTGGTATCCAGACACATCTGTAGGGGCTCTGCAGTATTCACAAGTTACATGCATACATGTTGTTATGTTATTTGCTATGCTACACAATGCTAGCCTGCAGTAACAGTTGCAGCACAGACAGCATGGGGCAGGGCCACACAGCCCAACACCACTGCCAAGGCCTGTACAGGCACAGTGCGACTTGGTGAAGGAACTACCTGTGTAGGGCACAGTCGGCGACAGCCCATGCACAGTATGACCTGCCCTTGGCAAAAAGGCAACACACGGCATATGCACTGACACAGTAGGTACACACGGATTTCCCCTCTCTGACCCGCACACAGTACAATGTACGCTAAACATGACAATACCTGTGCTCGGCAATGTAAGGGAGGTGCACTGTGTGCATCCGTAACACAACCAGGGCATGTCTATTGGCCTAACAAGTGGTGGTTGTATTACAATGTGTACTTACCCATTGCTCTGGTATGTATGTGAGCATACAAGTGACTGTGGTGGCCAAATGTTAGGGCAGCAGACAGTACACATCCATAGTGGCACCATGACCTCTGTAGCACATACGGGGTTCACAATGGTAGCCTGTAGTAGACAGGGTGTCCTACCCACTGCAGATTATGGGCTGACCATCATGTGTGTCCATACAGCCCACACACATCCCATGCAGCTGGACAGATGTAGACCAGTGCAGACAAATGATATACAATGGCCTATGGATATGCCCACTGACAGACCCCAACCCCGTATGACACACACAGATGACAGCAGGCCAGGCTGTTTGATGTAGGATGTGTAATAGGACATCCAACACCACTGTGCTGGTAATTAATGCTGGGAACTGACGTACCCTGGTATCCCTCCAACCAGCAATTTAGGTAGGTCCACACACTGACATGGAGTACTTGGCAGACATGTACAGTAGCAGCAGATGTGTACAACTGTTGGCTGTGCCCACCATCACACCTACACATGTGAGTCATGTGCACCACCCACGGTGCTGTGTAGGACTGTGGTTGCATGTCCCCCCATGCTATACAGACATGTAGCAACTGTCAATGCCACATGACCATTAGCTACCCTGCAGACACAGCATGTCACCTGTCTGTGTAGAACGGAGGGGTCAGCAACACAATACTAACTAACTGGACATGTGACACATGCAATACAGTTGACCATACTTTGCATGCTCACACACATGATGGTATTGTCAGTCTACAACATGTGCAACAGTCATACTGGGCATGCTCATAGACTGATACATAGGACGGCCAAGCATACACACACCAGTGGTCCGGACATATCTTCCAGTACATTGCTATACTGTTGGATGTCTGCACTGTATGGTGTTTGCGGTCTATTGTCTGTACATCTGCCATGGTCTATTGTTCAGTCACATGAGCTATGTGCGCAGGGTACGTCTACCATCATGTGTATAGGGCGGTTCTTTGTTTGCGTTCATGCCGACGCCTTTGGATACAAACCGGGTAAGGCACAGTCCAGCAGGTGGGAGCTGTTGTGCGTGGGTTTGCACAGTGTTAAGCACTGCTGACCTCTGGTCACAGCACCTTATACACGTTTACACTCCACCTTTCTTTGACAGGGCACTACTGGCATACTGGTAGACAAACACGCTTACAGCCACTCGCTCTCCGACATGTCCACTTACATTTGTCACTCACGCTGGGTGTGTGCGATCCCTTGTGATGCGTATTACATCGCTCTACATGACTACAGTATTGGGTATGTGTACCCATTTTGCGATGGCAGCCGTTCGACTGTACGGACTCGGCGGCCTGTCCAGTGACGTAATCATATTATATACGTGTTCCTCATACAATCTGCTCCCATCTGCCTGATACATGGGAACCGATACTCTGCAATGCTGACATGTGACTTGGGTTTGTTAACACAGCGGTCTGCCGAGCCATGCTACCGCATACCAACTGCACGTTGACCATCTTTCAGATTGCACAACGGGAGACTGTAGGAGTGACACCTTTCCCACTTTGCATGGGACAGTCCCTCATTACCCATCACATGTGACAATACCAGAACTCTCCACCAATCAGGAACACATTTCTGCAGACTCAGGGACAGGTCATGAAAAGCAGGGACACATTTACAAATGTAGTGCTATTAACTTGACACATTGACAGAATCAGAGCATATGACATAATACACATATTGTGACGTGACAGTTGTTTATAACTCCTACTTATTGTCATTAGTCAGCGAGTGTAATTCACCACCTTTCCTTCAACAGCCACTATATTTAGGAGGGATTAAGAGGGACACAGTTAGACTTTCAGTTGAATGCAGGGACGTACCTGACATTCAGGGACAGTTGAGTGGTATGGACAATACTATAGCCATTGCAACTGTCCTGATTAGGGGACCTTCTCATGTTGTAGGTGTCTGTGCTGGTTGCTTGTTACAGGTCTTGTATACCTGACACGTCGATATGTCATATGTAGTAGCATAAGCAACTATACTGCTGCTAGACTATGCTTTGATTTGCTCCGATATGTATATTTCTATACTATGCATGGCTGTATGTATGTTCTTCCCTGGTACATCTGACAGTTCTACAGACCAGGTTCCACTTTGGCCGTTCAGATTGTTGGCGGACCTATTGACCCTATATGTAGAGCTATCACATGTGTCGAGGCAACACATACCCACAGCATACCTCTCAACTGTCCCTGATTTTCAGGGCCGTCCCTGATTTTGAATCATATTTTCACTCTGTCCCTCTTAATCCCTCCTAAAACTAGTGATGTTTGGAGGAAAGGTGGTGAATCACACTTAATGAATAATGACAATAAGTAAGAGTTACAAACTTCTTTTACTTCAGAAAATGTGTATTAATTCATATGCTCTGATTCTGTCAATGTTTCCATTTAATAGCTCTAATATTTTAAATGTGTCCCTGATTGTCCTTGTGTTTTCTTGACTTATCCATGATTCTGTTGCAATTTGTCCCCAATTGGTTGAGAGGTCTGAGCCACAGCCAGTAGTACACGGATGACCTCCACGGTTTGCATAATGCTAAGGTTATTCATGTAGCATTATAATTGATAATACTGTTTCCTATTACATGTAGCTGTTACTGATACAACAAAGTGATGTCTGACACCACTACACACACTATATAGCCTCCATTCCCGAACTCACAGGCCCAGACCTCTCAACCAATTGGGGAAAAATTTCAACAGCATCAGGGACAAGTCAGGGAAAAACAGGGACAATCAGGGACAACTTTAAAATATTAGTGCTATTAACCTGATACATTGACAGAATCAGTGATTATGAATTAACACACATTTTCTGAAGTAAAATTGTAACTCTTAATTATTGTCAGTTTTCATTAAGTGTAATTCACCACCTTTCCTCCAAAAGTCACTAGTTTTAGGAGGGATTAAGAGGGACAGAGTTGAAATTTGGGTCGAAATCAGGGACGTCCATGAAATTCGGGGACAGTTGAGAGGTATGCACAGGCCATGTGCCATAACTGTCATTTTGCAGGACACAACTGCCCAGACGGGTGTGTCCCTCGCAGGCGTATGGGTGTTTAACCTCTTCTCTTATGCTATCATCTACCTGAAGTGGTCAGCAACTTATGCGGTTTTTGTCAGTAGCAGAACTCACATACCAATGGGTGTGACTGAACACCGTATCAGGAACAATGCATAACACCCTGCGGGGCACATTTAGACAATTGGTTCTATTAACCAGACACATTCACAGTCACAGAACATATGTATTCATTTACGTTTGTCGAGGTACATGCTGCTTATGACTCATACATGTTGTCATCTGTCATTACCTGTATTCCGCCACCTGTTCACCTAATATCAGTAGTTCTGGCAGTGTTTCTTTGGACTTTGGTACATTCCGATACATAACTATGGATGTCCATGCTACTCGGGTACAGGGCACTGTGTAGGTCTCTTTGCATTCCCCGATGGTTTACAAACTATCCGGTAGATGTGCTCTTCAGGTTTGGGAGGTGTAGGCGTGCTATGCCCACATAGGAATATTAATGACTTCCACTGGGCGGGCCTACTACATCTCTGCCAACCAGCACCTGCACACTTAAGCCCAGTAATGCATACCCCATGGTCCACCTACCTGGCACCCCTCTACAGCAGTCATGACAAATACTTATTGCGAGCGCAGCTGGGGTATGAGCACACCCCTACACATTGCCCACTCTCCCCATCTCGGGACACATGTCGTACGTTTTGTCAACCCATGTATTATCACACTTGCACAACCTACTGTTCCATGTACACCTACATCCTGCTTGCATCGATGACTACAAGTTCACACGTACCCTGAATTTTTGGGGTCCCGCAAGGGACACCATTATCCATGTTTAAAGTGTAGACCTTGCAGAACTCTCCCACTGGTCCTTTCCTACCGGTGTTTCGGACAGCGGCAGTGTATTGATCTGTATTGCCTGTCTGCATGTCTGTCCGACCTAGCTGGGCGATGTGGGGGGTACAACATTTCTTTATTGGACCTCCCAGTCACAAATGCCCGGGCTGTAAATATGTTACCCCTAATTGCTGTGAAGTAACCTGTTTATGTGAATGTGTATATCTACACTGACATATAGTTTGTTTTGTGTGTATGTGTATATATCACTGCCTGTTGTTTGTGTATATATATCTATCTATCTATCTATATCCGTAGTATATCCTTGTGTGTGTGTATATATATATATATATATATATATATATATATATATATATATATATATATATATATATATATATATATATGTCCGTATGGATATATATGTGTATGTCAATTATTATAGCTATTTGTATATATACGTTTTTATCTATATATACATATGTGTGTCCGTTAACCTATACATTTCCCGGACATGGACACTTACACATGCGTATTGGTTTTATCCCTGCTTCAACAGCATACTATTGCCTTAGTCATTCTGACACCGGCACTTCACTCCGGTGAACTTGTGCTCAGTATATTGCATGTTGTGCAGCGGACAAATGTCGCAGGTTTTTCATGTCTGGGGTGCCGCTACTAGCTAGGTTCTGATAGTGTCATTCGACCTATTCCTCGTATGCGCAGTCTATTATTCCTGCTACTGTGTTTGTTTCTGTACACATTCATATTATTACTGTTGAAAGGATGTGTGTTTGTGTTACTGTGACTGTACGTCGACAAATGTTGTCTTCATGTAGCTGTGTCTTTCTGCTTTTCCTGGTTTGGGGTTGTCACAGCAGAACTCCGTTCCGCTCATGAGTGGCGTATAGGTTTTACGTGCCGTGCTGCCAGACCTGACGCACAACATCCGACAACGATATGCCCAATCACGCATGTCTCCACACAAACAACGCTCTGTCTGGGAATCGCAACTACGTACTAGCTAGGGTTACCACCTGTCCCACTTTGTGAGGGACAGTCCCGATTTTTGGGCAGTTGTGTCCTGCGAAAAACTGACATAATGGCAAGTGTCCTGAGATTATTGTATGAAAATATTTCCTACGTTTTCTTTCATAGTTTCATAAAACAGTTATTTTTTTCTCTGAAACACCAACATGTGATATGAAATAGCATAAGCAACTCAAATGCTACACGAATAAGCTTTTATTTTGGCAGAAAGGTGAAGTTCTATCATTTGTACTGGTCATGGGTATGTTTTGTCCTGCAAATCTGACATTTCTACAGAAAATGTCCCACTTTGAGCATTTGAAACGGTGGTAACCCTACTAGCTGACCTCCACAGGCCGCTCCATTGCACCCAGCGCAACACACCCTATCACTCCTGTGTCCATACTCACATATCCATGGTTTCTCCTGCACACCCGTGTTGAGTTTCCCTGCATAACAGACATTATACACCTGATATCACAGCCATGACACACCTTTACACATTGCCCTCTCATGAGCGTTGGGGCCCTACACACATTTTGTACCACCTCGTGTATTCACAGGCTCACCATCCATTACTATTTGCACATACGTGCCTTTCCTGGTGTTATGCATTATGAACAATTTGCGTGTTGCAAGTGTAGGTGCCTCGTATATATTTAGAAAGTTTGTGAGGAAATTATTACTCTATTTTTGTTTTACTTGGATCGCTTGTCTGTGTACTCAATAAAGGATTTTCGACTGGAAACAGACTGCCTGCCTTGCTTGGATTACTTTTGAATACTTAGTAATGTTGTAGAATTATATATTTTCTATTATTACTTTTTGACTTGACGAGTTTACTTTCGCTACTTCTACTACTGTTGTCTGATCTGATTAATGTACAGTGATTAACAAGAAATATATGGACTGAAAATTTTCCACACAGAGAAGTTTCTTACACTGCTTTGTGCAATATATTCTCCCGCTTATTCATGTCGGGACACATGCGTCACGGGCAGGTGTTTGATCCTGGGTGGTAGGTTATGCATGACCACTTAGGGCTGGACAGTGTCATGCACCTCTAATACACATTCCAACTTGTGATCAGATATTTACTGGACTGGACTTCATGTCTTCCATTCTAATGTTTACACAGCTTACGTATCCCATGAGGGATATCCAAAAATTAGACCGATCCACAACAAGTGAGATAACAAACATCTTTTTGGCTTTACAAAAATGTGCTGGGGTTTTACATGCAAGGGATACATAGTGTGCAATCCTGCAACTGCCTAGGGTGACACTACCTACCACATATGCGTGGTGGTCACTATGTGTAGCTGTGGCGGCACCAAACCAGTAGGCCAAGTATGGCTGGATTTGGTGGACGTTCAGTTACGGGAGCGGGTTGTGTGATGTGGAGGGGATGCTGGGTAGTCCATTATGCATCCAGGTGTGTTGCATTTGTTATGGCCAGTTCCATCAGGACCAATCTGTGGGTATGTGCCAGTGACATGTCTATCGATTTGTATCGCACATTTCAATAGTCATACGTTTGTGGGATTGTGTTCTACAGTATGGCCTATCTGGTTGTAATGCAGCTGTTTATACATGTGTTTGTGTTTCTTTCAGCTTCACCCGCTGCTCCCTCATACACCTCCAGTTCACCTATTCTGCATACGACACAGTATCGCCTTGGAGGATTGTACCATTATCCATCCCCCCCACACACACAGATTCCTCACACCCCATAAATCACTGCTTTGGTTGTTGGCCCATGACACGGCCAGAGTAACACATTGAATACCCTACATGTGTCAGGTACCTTTATGGTTGTGTGGACTACCCTGCCATGTTTGCTTTCCACATGCTATGCCTCATGCACATAGGTTGATGCCCATACTTAACTTTCATTACATGGTTGGTATACCCGGGTACTACCCATTCAACTGTGACACATCCTGACAAGTTCGGCTTGTACCTCTGATTTCCGGATTTTGGCAGCCTGTTCTACTCATTGGTAGGATGCCACCTTTTCCTATGTCCAGGATGGGATATATTCCGTACACATATCTGACAGTACTAGACAACACGTCCCCACAGTTGACGGTACGGATAATACTGTTCCTTTCGGCCTACATGTTTCCTTATTGTTGTAGCTGTTTATATGCTCCTTCTGTTTCGTTTACATGCTTATTCTATTTCCTATCACATTTGGTATGTGAAATACGGACATACCTTTTGTATGTGACTATTGCATGCCTTGTGGGATATGATTCGGACATAAGGTCGCTAGATATCTACATTTATTGTGTATTTTGTTATGGACACATCTGCCCAGCTGTGTACCCTCCCTCACATTATGGGTCAGCTGGTGACCCTCACCATTGGGCTGGATGTACCTACTGGCAGCTCGCTAACATATGATGTGTTTCACTTCCACTTGGTATAGCTATCCAAACGGCGTTGGACTACGGCCACACGGTCTTCCATGTCATTTGTTCATGGGATAGGGACCCGTTATTCCCTGCCGTGCATTTGTGTTTGCTTCTTCACTTTGTGTTCACAGGAACTTTCTTGCATGCTTTGCATATGTTTCAGTATCCAGAGACACTGACAGATGTGATTACTATCTTGCAACTTGTTATATGCAAGCATTTTAGGTTGCACGTCGGCAGCTACCATTTCCACGCCTCCGTGCGGCACTTCGACACGCCCTATGCACTCGCGTTCCTTTCCTGTGCACGTGGCTGTGGCAGCAGCGCGCCTTCATTAATATGCATTTCATGCTGCACTGTCGGCGCAAGCCTACCGCCGTCCTTGCGCCAATCTTCATGAATCCCGGGGAATGTCTTTGTTTAAAAATCAAGGACAAAGTCACACTTAATGGGGGACTGGGGGACAAAGCCCCAGAATCAGAGATATTTTTAATATAACCCAAATTCACTTAGAAAGTTAATAAAACAAGAGGTTTTCCATCAACATGCATTTTCTAAAGAATACGAAATATGAAAAAGTAATATATAGCTTGCTTTTTGCATTATGAGTTACAGAGCTAAAATATGAGGCAAAACCAGGGATATTCAGCAAAATCAGGCAGATTAATACTTATGCTTAGAAGAAGATAGAGCCGACTGACAGCAGATCCCCTGCAGAAGATTGTCAACAAATCGATGATGCGTGTGAATGTTTCTAAGGAAGATAAAAAATAGCCACCCTGATGAAGGTTAAGCACAAAGACAAAAAAAATAGCCATCCAGATGAAGGCTAAACACAAAGACCTTTTTAACTATATTAAAAACTTTAGAAGCAATTTGCAGCACTGCATAAAGCTAATAATAAATTATATCACATATTCTGATCAAGAGGACATAACCAATCTACTAATGGACAAATGTATCTCAAACTTCACCCTCCCCTTTCCTTTCCTCTTTTATATTCCTAGATCACGTACTTGCATCTAAACCTACCCCTCAGATCTCCCAAGAACAAGTCCTTATCATAGTACCCAATGCCAAACACACTACTTCCATGGGACTGGATAATATACCAGGCTATCTACTGGTCATCATGAAAAAGGACTTCTCAGACCCCCTACAAGGGCTGTTCAATATCAGCCTCCAAACAGGCTTCATGAAGGATGAATGGAGGATACCAGCATTCATCTCCTTGCACAAAGGGGGGCATCAATGGACCTGGGTAATTATAGACCTATAAGCCTGACCAGACTCATCTGCAAGGCTATGGAAAAGATTGTTATGGAATTAACAGATCAGAACATAGACAAGCTGCAAACTCTTGACCCAAGCCAGTAAGAATCCATTAAGGAGTGATCCTGCCTACTTAACCAGGTTGCCTGCTTCAAAAAAGTTACTGAAGCAAAGGATGAGGGCAAATCAGTACATAAGTTATATCTAAACCTCAGAAAGGCATCACAGATAAACTCTTCCAGGTAAATGTAAACTCTTATGTAACTCATTGGGTAACAAAATGGATCAGGAATAGAAGCTAGGAAACTAGAATGGGTGTTTACATCTCCTCCAAAAGATCTGTCATTAGTGGTGTACCCAGGGTTTAGTCCTTCTGCCCCTCCTCTTTTGCATTTACTTCTTGAAAGTCAAAACAACTGTTAAGGGTGTATAGGTGCAGATAACTGTAAAACTGCTCCTATCGTTAACTCCCCAGAGGACACCAAGATCATCCAACAGGGCCTTTCCTAGACAAATAGCTACTGTCAAAACCATGAAACAAAACAAAATGCCAAGAAATATACAATAGTATCCTTCAGCAAGCATGACCACCCTTGTAACTATCACATTGACAACACATCCTTGAATATGCTGTCCTTTCATCACCACATATCCACTGTTGTACAGATGTCATTTTTCATTGCACAGCTTACATCTTAAGGTATGGAGCCCAGGTCCAGGGATGTAATCATTGCACTGTACTCTGCACTCACTTCAGTCATTGACTACAATGCCCCATTTGGTATGTAACTGTCAAAACACTTGGCACATCTGAAATGACCACAACATTATTTCACTAGAAAAATCAAGGGTCTATATAATAAAAACTTTGCAAACCATCTCAAAGCTTTGTTCTTCTTCTCAGTATCATGCATGATACTAAGAGGTGACCTCTGCTTTATATATAGAGCCTCAACAGAGCCTATTTTGACAGACCTACTACACATTCACAAGGCAGTGATAGTGGAATCACTCTGTTAGGGGAAGTCAGTCTCTTTTGTAATATAAACAGGGCATATTAAGCTGACAGACAGATATGTTTCACAGAGAATACTGATCCTCTGGAACTGTCTTGCATTCCACATAAAGCAAGGTACTTTGCTTACTCTATTTAAATGAAAATTGGATGGGAAACCATAAACTTGCCCTAAGATTAGTACCCATGTCCTTTATGTAAAAAAATAAATGTCCCAGCATATCCTTGTTCTGCCCACCTCTGGGCTATTCACACACAAAATATAAGGCTTGAAAACTATCATGGGAACGCATGGCTAGGCTTTTTAATATCCTCATAAATCAGTAGACTAGTGAGTCCCTACGAACCTCTATATATCATGTATCTGGAGTTTTTCAAGCTTTTTTTTTTCTAGGTGCTTTTTATCTCCCACTGCCTGCCCATCATCAGCCCTAAGCAATCAGTCAGCCAAGTCATTCCCCTGTGGAGTGAGAATCAGTTGTGCAGGCTATGATCAAGGTAGCCATCAAGGCTGTTTTTTTTATTATGGCCCTAACCCCTCTTCCTGTGGCTGATGTACACATTCACATATGTGAATACTTGCAGGCATTTCCCCTGTAGGTGTGGATATTCCAGTATACATCCCATGAAAGTGATAGAGTGCACTCAGCTTGGCAGCACCGACTCATACACTGACCACCAGAAGCTGTCTTTTCAAGGCACTGGTTCCATTAGAAAAGATGTAATGTCGATGCTTTTCTGAGCCTAATCAGGCCTTACCTTGAGTAATGTTTATTATTCTGGAGACCATGTAGTGAATGGGAAGTTAGACCACTGGAAGGAGTTCAGAGGAGAAATACCAAAAGAGTGAGGGATAGGGGAGAGCATTACTAGAGATTAGAGGAGCTTGAGCAGTTTGCACAGGAGAACTGAAATGAATGGGTAACATAGATCTATAGGTAGTTAATAGGCATGCAGTCCGAGACCACTGAGGAGCCTAGCCTAAATTTCCAATTGCCCCAAAGCAGTCTCTAGTTAAGTGGTTTGTTCAAGGTGACATAGTAGGCAAAGACAGAAAGATTCAAACATTGTACTTTTAATGCAGGAAGTAGTTAATTAACAAGTCAGAACTGAAACTGCCAGACAGAATATGAATACACAAAATCACTTAAGACAGAAGGATGATTGGAAAAGGAACAGGCAGCAGAACCCTGGAAGCAACAACTCCATTGATATGCAAAAGTACTTCTTGAAGGAGATGTTTGTTGACCCATATAATGGATTGCCAGAATCAATGCTGGACAGGGAATCCATTGGGACATTGAAGACTGCATGAGACTGTCAGATAAATGGGGGGGTGCAGGACTGATGCAGAGGAGATTCAATGTTCATTTCATTTAAAGATCAAATAAGAACAAAATACAACTAATTCAAATGAAGTCTGATATGATTTGAAAGCACAGCACCAAAGTGTAACTGTGCTGGAGCTATGAACCAGTGCCCCCACCCTGTGAATTCTTCAAGTGAAGAACAAAAAAGGTATGCCACTGTAATAAGCTATAACTGATCAGCTTATTACAGTTAGATCTACACACATACCTCAATAAAAAATTATGTGCCTTGTACTGGCACACCAACCAGGTGGCCAGATGCATGACACACCCCCTCTTCCCTCCAGGCCCAGACATCCAGGTCCTGTTTCTGTGCTCTGCCCCCACCCCTCCTTTAACAAGTTTATACCTGCCTGCATGGAGTGCTTCAGCACTCATGTTTTAGTTTACATTTTTTTTAAACTGTAGCAAACTGCTTGCTACAAATGTAGCTAACTATGAACCTATGAACCTATAAGAATAACAGCCAGAGGACACAAGTTGCATAATACGAGGGTAAGGATTCTGGCTTAGAATTAATGAGGATATTAAAACCACTGTACTGATGCAGTGACATGCAGCACCTGCATTACAGCTTCAAGCTGCAGGGATATACTTGACATTTAACAAAGGCAGGACAACGTCTAATAGCAGCAGGAAGTGAGTTCAACTAAGTAAAGAGTCAGAGGGGAGAGACAAGGATAGGATGGAAATTGAGGAGGAAGGGCAGAGGATGATAGATGCCAGAAATAAAAAATAAAATTTATAGATGAATATGCACATTAATATGGATGAATACTGTATAGATGCTAACTTGAATGTGCACATTAATATGGATGAATGCTATATAGATGCTAATTAGCAAGTTTTAGTAGAGTGGTACAATAATGTTCATCTCTGGTGTAACTAACCATTTTTATAATGTTGTATAAACAGCTTACGGCATCTCAATAACCATTCAAGTGACACACATACTGTCAGCAGCATTTTTATTCAAACAGCTGAGAACTTTCATGTGAGACTAATCAGTTCAGTTTGTGTCACTTGACAATTGAGATATGTAAAGAATTATGAAAGTTATTACAATACATGCAAATACTATAGAAATAATATTCAATATATCTTTAGCTGCACTGAACAGAGGTCATATATTAATAGAGTTGTGTTTGCCATCATGTGCACTTTAAGATGAACATTTTTAATACCTTGTATGCAGCATGACTTTGAATTATTAATGCAAATGTGAACAAGCAATATTTGATGTCAAGAGGTATCAATAGGATGTGACTGTGGAAACAGAGGTGTCACTAAGCATATGCCAACCACAGGCCCATTGCTCACTACCGGCTTCATATCCTTGGACAGAAGGTGTTCTAGCCTATTTGCACTAGAAATGTAAGTTGGCATCTTCCAGTGATTTTCCTTAGGGAAGGTAAGAAGGCTGTCCAATACATATTAAATCAGAAAGGGTATCATATAGTACAGACTTTAATATGAAAGCATTAATCTGAAGTTTTTTTAGTAACAAACCTGTCACGGATGAATGACAGGTAGTACCTAACGGTGGAAGGTTATATGGCAGTTGGTACAGAGGTTAAGGTTGCAGTCTTTAGTTCCTGTGTTACAGGATTTGATTCCCTCAGCCCTCATTTGCCTTCTTTGTGACCTTGAGCAAGTCACTTAACCAAATGTTGCTCCCAGGTCACCCCTGGAAAGGGACTCTGTGTTCAAGGGAATTACTAATTACAGGGGATTGGTATAATGGATATGATGTTTACCTCCCAGACACAAGGTATAGGGTTTGATTCTCACCTTTGAAGGGAAATTGGCTAGGTTTAAAATCACCCACAAAGGCAGCTAGCCTGGTTAAGAACCTAAGGAAGCAATTAATTTGCATGAGTGATGCAAAGAATGATCCACACTGAAGAGCCCATATCATCAGCACAAAGGAAAGCCTAAATGACACAAATTCTACAGGAGCATTACACATTGTGAACAACAGAAGATTAAGAACTGAGGCTTGGTTGTTGTCCTATACCTGGACATAAGCTCAGAAGTTCTGTGCTCAGTCTAGACTCTCATGGATAGATTACTTAGATGGTTTGAGACCCAGATGATGGCAGCATCAGTTAGCCCTAGCTTCAGTAGCTTTGCACTAAGTAAGGATTGGAGCTCCAAACGAATAGCTTTTGAGAGGTGAACAACAAGAGTCCAGCTAGTTTACAGTGTTCATAGCTGTATAGTATAGTGTGTGTGCGTGTGTGTGTGTGTGTGTGTGTGTGTGTGTGTGTGTGTGTGTGTGTGTGTGTGTGTGTGTGTGTGTGTGTGTGTGTGTGTGTGTGTGTGTGTGTGTGTGTGTGTGTGTGTGTGTGTGTGTGTGTGTGTGTGTGTGTGTGTGTGTGTGTATTTGTAGCTGTATAGTATAGTGTGTGTGTGTGTGTGTGTGTGTGTGTGTGTGTGTGTGTGTGTGTGTGTGTGTGTGTGTGTCTGTGTTTAGAGAACAGTAGAGTATTGTGTTCTCTGTTAAAAAATCATGTTGTTCATTACAGGATAAACCATCTAAGCATAAGTGCAATTTGGCATAATCCCTACACTGTGATGTCCAGTTATGTGCTTCTTTGTGTTATGCTTTGTAAAGAGAATCAAATGCTCCTTTAACCCCTCCACCTCTACTGCTACACAAGGGAACTTGTGGTGGTTAGAGGATAGTAGCCTTCCTTTACAAAGAAAATAAAGTTACCACACTAACATACTGTTATGTTATGCTTCATCTTTAGTATTTGCAAAACCCATTTGCCTGAATTTACTATATCATCATGTTACATTAAACTTTTGCCATATGCTGTATAAATGAATGTGTTTATTTGGTTAGTCACTCAGGTTTTAGCAGCTTCACTAGGATGCATAGTGAAAAGATAATGGAAAATGCATCCAATGAATTACTAGCACCACCATTGATAATGGAAGTAACAGTTAATAATGTACGTAGATCAGTAAAAACCCCAGTGGAGAGGAAAGCATTAGTAGAGTCTGGGTAGAGATTCTGAGGGACAGGGGCTACATTGTTTCAGTCCATACCACTGCCTTAACCAATACTGGCAAACAGCAACAAACAAAATAACACACGAGCATAAGAGCAGGTAAGCTTTCACAAGGACTCCAAGTGGCCAAGCCATATACACTTTTAAGTAAACACACAAAAGTTGTTGGCATCATTTATGAGTACTTAATAGTGTACACCTTCCAAATCAAGCAGGACCGTACATGATACCTCTGGTGTAAATTTATCTCTATCCATCCAATCATCAAGACAAGCCTTAAAGGAAGACAAAGTCACACTTTGCTTGACCTGTAGTGGTGACTTATTCTACAGGCTGGGAATACATTGTGTTAGGACTTTATCCCTCCAGAAAGTCTTATCTATTTTTTGGTATAAATTTAGGTCTCTGAGTGTTTTTGGAGCCACTGGTTTTGCATAGAGCTAGGAGGTCATGTAGGAGTGGTTCTTTCATGGCTCAAAAACAAGACACAAGTCACCTCAGAACAGCCGGTGGTCTACAGAATATAAGGAGACTTGAGAAAATCTATTGGAATAGTTAAAGAATTTAATGCCTTTATTTTTATTTATTTATTTATTTATTTATGGTTAAAAATCATTCAGGCCCTTCCAGTTGAGCAATATGCGTGGATTTGTATATACCAAAGCAGACACTGTATTCGATGATGGGTCTGATAAGGGAAGAGTACAGTGGTAACATGACTTGTTTGGATCTTGAAGATATTCCCTTAGAAATTAACCGAGCCACATAGAAGGATCTTGACTGTGGTGAAACTATGAAGATCAAATGAAAGGGAGTTGTCCACATAAATATCCAGATCTCTCATGACCATAACTGTTTGAAGAACAGCACCACTTATGACATATGAGGTGGGAACAGCTTTTTTTGCAGAATGCTACCAAGGTGCATGGTTTTTCATTTAGCCGAAAACTATTTTCCGTATACCAGATATGTGTATATTACAAACCTTTTGGAGCAGTTTAGTATCCATGGATGAATAGATAACAGTGCCCAGATTGCAGTCATTAGCAAACGTGTTCAACCACACTTCAGGGATATTGGCATGGATGTCTGCAAAATAAATGCCAAACAGGAGAGGCCCCATCAATGATCTCTGTGGCACTCTACTAGTTACAATTTTACTTTCAGAGAAGGTACCAGTAACTTTCACTGCATATGATCTGCTGGATAGACAGTTTGAATCTACCAGGCAACATAAGGGTTTACATTCAGTCTGTCTGACTTTTCAATAATACAAGTATGGGAGATAGTGCCAAAAGCCTTGACCAGGTCAAGATAAGCAGTGTGCACAGAGTGACTGCTGTTCACAGCCTCTTTAGTCTTTTAAAAGATGTGTACAAGGTTTAGGAGATAAAACCAAACTGAGTGGATTCTAAATCAATTAAGTCTGACTATGGCTGCATACATATGTTTTGCTATTATGCATTCCATGACATCGCATATAAGATGGTGAGGCTGATCACCTGGGTCTTTAGGGGGGCACTCTTGTGTAGTGGAGTCAAAATGGCTGTTCTCCAGGTTTCAAGGATGAACCCTATGGATAGGGTGAGATTGAATAACGTAAGCAGAGGCTCAGATAGTACATGCATGGCTATACATGAATGGTATATTATCTGGTTACATAGAAGCATTATGTTTAGCTTCTGACAATGATTCTAAGACTTGTTCCAAGGAGATTACAGGGGAAACTATATTTTCAGAGATAGTGGGTGCAGTTATATAAGTACATGGGGTAACTTTAGCACTACGTTCGGTAATATACTGGCTATGTCCTTGGGATGGGAATGTGTTATATTATTATGGATGCATTGCTGAATATTATTCCTTAATTTCCTGACAAAACTTTGGAAAGCTTTGTATTTTCCCTTAGTATCTGTAGTGATCTTATGTTCATACTCTGCTTTACATTTTCTAATAGTGCTGTTAAGTTTCTTGGTGGCATGTTTCAGTCTAGTCTTGAGGTAGGAAATGGGGGGGGGGTTCTTGCATTTTTTCATTTTGTTATTCAGTTTATTAATATGGAAGATCCACCAGAGAGGATTAGGCTTGAATTTACCATTTTATTTTGGGCAGACTGATACGGACTTTTCTATACAGCTGTTTAGATCCAGGTAAAAATTGGAGGTAAATGTGGCAGCCCTCTTGTTTGGGTCCATTTGTACAGGATTGTAGGGAATTTTGTGTAGATCTTCTACAAGTTGAAATTGATTTGCCATGGAGAAGTCCCTAAAGATGGTTTCATTTGATGGTGGAGTGGTACCAGGAGGTAACTGATTTGTGGTCAGATTTAGCAAGGGATAAGGGGATGTGTAATGGACTACAGGCAGGGGCTATGCTGGTAAGGAACAAATCAATGATATTAGAGCCTCTAGCAGGTAGTTTTACAATTTCCTCCAGTGCATTTTTGTTAACAAAAACTGGGAAAAGCTGACCATATCCATTTGTAGAGGTTTATGTGATTGAGGTTCTCTAGCAAGAAAGAATTTGCTTTAATATTTAACCTCTATGATGTTAAGGTAATTTCCAAAATATCTGGGGAACATTGATGAGGGTCTGTTACTGGCAATGAAGTAGTCACTGGATTTGTTAAGGATAACTTGGATCTCCAGAAACACTAAGTTAGGGTTATGGATAATTTGAAGTGATGTGATGGAGTTTCTGACAAATACAGATAACTCTCCCCACAGTTAACCGAGGTTCTGAAGGCAAAATAGGCATTTAGCACTGGTATAGAGGAAGTGCTGTCATTCCAATATAGCCATGTCTCAGTAGCTACACAGGTATGAATGGTTTCCACTAGAGCTGTCAAACACCAAACCTTGGGCGATCAAAATCACTGAATCCAAATCACACCAAAAAAGGGCATCACTACCATTGCACACTTAGAAAACTCACCAGCAATGATTACCTATGGAAAACATAATTTGACGATCTGATTCTCACCATCTTGAGACATTGGCAATTGACACTCAAGGAATCATATTTCATATACGTATAGGGTGATCATATGTATGCACTAAAACTGCAAGGGGGCCTCATGATGTTCTGTCATCTTCCTTTTTAGATTTCTAGCACTAAGCAGTACCACCTTAGTGTTGTCAAAATATGGGCTTGAATTTGTTATATAGGAATATCCAGTAGGAAGACTCTGCCTAAAAAAGGCACTATAGGGGGAGCGAAGGCTTTAACCTAAATAAGTGAAGTTTGTCCTTAAGAGTTTGTAAAAAATAGGCACTGTTGTGATAGTCTAGGAGCCCACATCATCCACACCCAAATACTTGCCATACTGAACAATTACATAGCAGACTTATAGGCCATGGCTTACAGGAGCTTTTTCCACTTCCCTTTGAATTCAGTCTCTTACAGTGCTTACAGTAATTATACTTAAAATAAAATATTGCATTCACATGCACAATAATTTATGTGGGAGGCTAGTAATGCCTTCGTGTACTACACCCATTTTTTTTTTTTTTTTGCTTTTTGTTAGACTGTTACCATTCCAAATCAAGTCTGCAAATCACTGGTTACTGTTGCACTCCTATAAAATAAACTAATTGAAACATAAAAATTGACAGTATAATTTTCTTCTATTTCCAGAGGTGAATGTGATAGTCTTGCAGCAACACAAAGCAGTCTTTTCTTTGTAAATAAATACATGCAGAAGAAAATAATCATCCACGAACATTTAAAATGATAAACATTGATTCTTTAGTAAAAGAAAGTTGAGCATTCAGTTTAAGAATTAAATATACAAGGATAGGCAGAAACATAAAATAACCCACTTTAAACAGATGGACTGCATAGGAAAATGTTTGCTTACCAGATAAATATTTCTTGACTGCAAAGAAATCTAGCTAAATGAATTATTAGGCCCTTTCTACCACAGTCAACTGAAAACTGCAAAATGCATCAAGCAGTCATAATAGAAGAAGCTTACTGTTGTAGGGTGTGCAGTTCATCCAGGATACCATAAAGAACTGCACCAGAATTACCTCTGTGAATTCAGTCTTTAAAGCAAGAGGTGGGTCTCATGGTAAGAGGGCCACAGCACATGACCTCTAGAAAGGAACTTAAGACAGTTTAGTAGTGGAAACTGCACAATTACCCCAAATCTTCTCAAGCAAATTCAGCTTTCCCCTGCATTAGAGCATGACATTCCTACCTTCTGGCTTGAGAGTCTAGGTTTCTGGCTTGTCACTCAAATTCAGTCTGAAGGCAATCTTTTTTCTTGAAAATTCTATAATGTATATGTGCGCATGCCTGTTTGTTTCTAGCTACCATCCCTTCATACAGACAAAGTAACCTGCAGTTCTTCTATAAATCAGTTACCTACCCCTAATGAAGAAGATCACAGTTTACACTTATGCAGTTAGATATATTTCCATAGCAAACATTATACATGCCCTGCATATTTTAGTCTTTTACAAGGTATTCTTCTGCACATATCTACTACATATTTTACAGAAAAACACAACTACAGGCTATATGCACTTCTTCTTGACAGTCTGTCTCCCTTTGCACTACTGACCCCATTCTTATGCTGGATTGTCATGATGGACTGCAGTCTTAAGATCCATTGAAGTAGTTTAGCATTTTGACAACTGGCTCTGTGTAACCAATTTAAGGAGCTGTGGTCTGTGGTTATGGTGAGTTTTCTACTATAAAAGTAGAGCTGAAGTTTTTGGATGGCCCAGACATTCTTTTTCTATAACTCCATAGGATTTTCTCTGGGATGAAGAATATACTTAAGATACACTATGGGGTGCTGTTCCCCCTTTCAGCAAACCTGGCTATGTACAGCTTATAACTCATGATTTGGAGTATCTTCCTGTATATATTTAGTTGTAGTCAGAACTGGCTGACAAGGATGTCCTCTTAAGACCTCCTTGAACTTTAGAAATATTGCTCACAGACTGGTGTTCAGACAACCTTATCTAGTCATCTCTTTCTGGTATATTCCATAAAGGGAGTGACTATCATGCTAGAATGGAGAACAAACTTCAAGTAGTACCTCACTATCCCTCAGAAATGTCCTTACCTACTTTTTATTAGCAGGGTTATGCCATGCCTGAATAGCCTCCACCTTAGGAGACTCTGGCTTAATCTCACTACAACCCATTGTGTGATCCACATTAAGAAACGTCTTCCATTCCTACCTCAGACTTGTTGGCTTTAATATTTAACCATACCCTTCTGTCCATCACTTCCCTAATATGTTGAACATGTTCTTACCAGAACTGACTGCAGATTACAACATCATCCTGGTAAACAAAACCATAGTCGCCAATCCCTGCTTAGTTGTGATTTAGCTGGTTTTGGAAAGTTGTTGGACAGTTTTGATTTGAAATGTCATTTTGCAAACTAATATAACCCAAAAGGAGAAAATAAACTGAACCTTACATGTGAAGGCTACCTGCAAGTAACCCTCACTCAGGTCAATAGTATTAGATATTTAGCCCTACCCAACTGTCCTAGGCATTCGGTAAGCATCTGAATCTCTGTGTGACTATTCAGTTTCCTATAGTACAAAAACCTGTTTCTGCTATCTTTCTTTGGCACCAGCACCACTGGTGATGCCCAAGCTCTGTTGGATGCCTAGATTTACTCCACATCCAGAATCTCCTTCAAGTTCTCTCTTATGGTTTGTTCAACTCTCACAGACAGGTTATAAGGAGCCTGTCTGATGGGGTGCTGGGTCTATGTGTCCACATAGTGCTCCATCAGTTGTGTACACCCTATTTTACCAATGGGGGGTCTCCAAATGCTTACAATGCTGCTCAGATTTCCTGAACCTGGGTAGGTGATAGCTACAGAAAAGTACTACTTCATCCTTTGAAGTGTCAGAATAAGTCTCATTAAGAAAGTTTACCACACAATGTGACCCTCTGATTCCTTCTATACACAACTATGTGCCTCTCTATCTCTATCACAGTAAGAATTCATCATGTAAACATGGCAGAGGTACAGGTTTCCACCTCCTGCCTGTTAATTCCACCATGTAGTTAACATCACATACCTTTCTCACAGTAGTGAAAGGGTCTTCACTTGCAGCTTATTCTGTTTAACAGTAATAAGCACTATCACCTTCTGTTGGACAGTTTATTCTTGGAAACTGGCTGTCCAGTTATAGCAGATGTTTTGCTGTTGCTTTGCTTGTGTTAGGTGCTCCTGTGCCAACCATGAGATCCCCAAGCCAAGTCTTGAAATTGAGGACATATTTTACAACAGCCTCCTTGCCAAAATCAATTCACCCTCACACTTATCAAGAATTAAAATTATGGGTCCCCTTATCCAGTAATGATACAGCAATTCAAAGGGAAGTAACCCTGTGGATTTTTGAGGCACCTCTCCATGTAAAAAACAGAGATGAGGCCAATATTTGGCTAATTCCAGCATGACCTGATCTGCAAATGCTCTCAACATGATCCTAAGAGTAGAATTAAAGTACTCCATCAAGCCATTTGCCTGTGGATAATAGGGGCCAGTCGTTAACTCACTCATTCCTGAACAACAGGAGGGTCATTCATTTTATTGCTTCCTGATGTCTTCTAACCCATGAAATCAATTGTTTTCTAGGATCTTTTTTTAGAAAAATAATCTTTTATTGAAAACACACTTCATATTATATGCACTATCTCATGAATGATGTGAGTTACAAAACACGTAAAATGTGATAGTGCTTTGTTTTGTTCGACATTGATGTTAGTATTAAAGGTCTGCTGATTTTACACTGCAGATTTCCAAAAGAAAAAGCATAAACATTGCCTGTGGTATTATCAAAGAAATGTTTATGTCTCTGTAAGCATGCAATAATAATCGCCAGTAATCAACTGAATGATTTGCAATGACATGTGACAAGAGTGGATCACACTGTAATATTTTACAATGTTCACAGTCTATCCAAATTATGCATAGAATAGCATCACATTGCTTCAGAACTATAATATGAATCCTCAAAGCCATGTATGTAAGATGGCGGGTATTAGTGGCAAAAAAAATGTGCCATAATATTGTATAGAAGAATTATTTGGTTTGCCTGCAAGTAATACACTTTTATGATATTAATGTAGATATGAAAATATTGCTAATATTCATTCCTTCGTTATCAAACAAAAAAATTTAAATGTCTTCTCATTATCCACCTTGTTTTAATATAATTTTTTACTAATGCAAACTGCTTGTATAGGCCATCCTCTAACTTGTCAGCATGACACTCCATTGTTGTATTATTAATGTAAATATTGAAAATATGCCATATTTTTCATATTTTTGCACAGATTCCTTAGTATCTCCAGCCTTGTGCATACTGACCATTTCACTGTGCATATGCAACAAGTCACATCAGTTTAAAAATGCCACCTTCCTGTCTTTCTTTTAGGTATGTAGCTGTACCAGAATTTCAGTAATTAAACTTTGGAAACACTAATGAGCATACCCCTTGCAAGAATACAGGGAAGTTGCCTGTTAAGACGAGTGTACTTTTATAGGATACACAGGAACTTTACTTTCCTAGCAGCTATATTCTTCTAGGAAGCAATGAGTTAAAGACTTTACCCAACAATGCTTTTCAAACAGGTCATCAGATCTGATATGATGTTAGGACCTCTGTCTGTCAGTATCTTCATGGGAAAACTGACTGAGATGAAATTTTTTATCAGGGCATTTCTCACCATCTCTGCCTCATTAGAGGGCACAGCCATCACCATAAGGTATCTAGTAGTGTAGTCTACCACCACCAAGGTATACCCATGGCTTGCAGTATGTGGGGTATGAAGGGTACAATGTCTATGGTTACCCATTGAAATGGTTCTTCAGTAGTGGCCAAAAGTGTCAAATTACTTCTTGCAGTAATACCCAGTCAATAGAAATTCTAAATAAGTGTTACTTTTATATGCTTAAGCTCATATGGCTCGAAAAAGAAATATAATGGGCTATGGCCAGAAGTGTCCATCAGTAGGTCATTGGTACTACCAGATGCTGCATTATCTCGCCCTCTAGCCCTCATTCAGGAGTCAATTTTCTGTACAATAACACATTATCTCAGTCTATAGACTCTCCCTACCCCTAAGGATCAGAAGCCTATTTGACTACTTCACTTACATTCTGTGAGGTAAAGTCTGAGAGCAGAATCTATATCATTTCTTTCTTTGCGACTCCCCCACTTCCCCTTCCAAAGGAAATCGGGTATCATTTGACAACTCTGTCTCAGATTCCGGCTGCTACTACCAACTAACTTGACCCTTGAAGTGCCCATTTCTAAGGAAAGCCCAGTACATGTCAACAGTTGTGGCTCACATGCAGGCTTTCTGCAGTTCCCCTGCAATAGTCACATCACCATCCTATGATGGATATGTATGGACTGGCTTGTTATTCCCCTTGCTGCCATCCCTAAGTTATTGCTTCCCCTGACTGGCTGCACATAACAAAGGTACTGCATAAGCAGAATCATTTCATATTTAAATATCTGCTAGGATATCATCAGACCCTGCCAGCTGTTTGTTCCTTTTCATCCTCTTCCCAATCCAAGTACACTCTGGTCAATAGTAACTGAAAGGATGCTATTCCCAAGACCCTAACATGAATCAATTGCCTGAGCAAGTATTTTTCCTTTTAACTAATGCAGATTTAACAACAGTTATGCCTGGTGCTGTATCCCTCTTAGCAATTGTCTCTTTTATGATAAAAACCAGAGACACTGACTGTCAATTTTTCCAGGTGAAATACTCGTAAATCCTGAATGTGGATTGTCTGAGTATTTTAAAAAATGGAATTTTGCATTTTTGGATTAAACACTTAGCCATTATATGTTTTTATTTCTTTTCTTTATTTTTCTTTTCTTATTTACTACTTAAAACACTGACACATTTCATTATTGACTGTTCTGTACCTAGAAGCTGTTGATCTGGTTTGTTTAAAAGAGTCATGAACTTTATTTTTCCCCTGATCTCAAAACAATGTGTTAAATATTTTTTGTTGTTGTTCAAGAGTTTTCATTAAAACAAAAACTTGTGTAAAATGAGACATAGGTTCACATGGAAATGAAAAGAAACAACCGTATAAGACACCACCCTGCCAAACAGTAGTGGGTGCCTGTAACACAAAAGCTGGAAATATTCATTTAAAAAGCCACCATATATAACAGGTTGGAATAATCATTTCTTTTTTTTAAACAAGAAACATCTTTATTGAATTATCGCTTATGACATAGGCAATCATACATTTATATAAATAAAAACAAACCATATTAACATATTTTTAGTTGGAAATATTATGTATCACTTATGATCTATCCAGTCATTGTCAGTCAAACATTACATAACTATTTCAGATTCTGCCTTCTTTTAGACCTCATTCCTCCTCCAGAATGTTATTTCGTTTTATCTCTGATACTATACTCACTACTTCTGGTGCAGTTCCTTTATACTATGAGTTCCATTTTCTAGTAATTGCTTTTTGGCAGTCACCATAATTAGACTCAGCAAGGCCTTACTATGTCTAGGCAATTCCAATTCTGTATCATAGCTCAAAAATCATTTCCTTAGTTATACCAATTTCCTCACCCAATATTTCTGATAGAGTAGTATGCAGAGAACTTTTAAATTCTGCCAACTCATTACACTCCTAAAAATATGTTATCAATTATATCTTTCTTCCCCATCACACCTCCAACATTTGCTATCTACCTGAGGAAAAATTCTTTGGAGTCTACTTGAGGTAGTAACTTCTTATCATTATGGCTACATTAAACATATTATTTTAGAACATGAATGGCCTCACAGGTATAGACAAAAAAGGTAAAAGTATTGAATTATATTAAGAAAGAGAGAATATCAATGCTACAGAAGACATATGTGGAAAGAAGTGAGCATGTAAATTTGATAAAGAAAGACTATCAGGATGGATATTCAGCAGAATATCAGGGACAAAAGAAAGATGGAGTAATTATACTAATTGTTAGAGGAGCTCCAATAGTGATAGAAAAGGAAAAAAAGATAACAATGGTAGATTCATAGTAGTAAGGGGTTAATGGCAGGGGAGGAGGATTATGATGGCATGCATTTATATTCTACCTAAAGCTGCTATTATGAAGCTTAAAAGAATTTTGAGAGAAATAATCAGCTTTAAGCAGGGAATATTACTAATAGCTGGGGACTGGAAATTGATTTGCAATAGTAAGGATGTTTCTGGACAGATTTAAATGTAAATATATAAAAAAAGACGGTAGATTTCTGAAGAAATTTATGAAAATATTTGGTATGGAAGACATAAATGCTTCCCCACCTACATGTTAAAAAAGAGGAATTTAAGGAATGGGTAGTGGAAATCATTTGAGAATTATTGGGGAAGATAGAAATTTCTTCAGAAGTTATATCCAGTGAGTGGGATAAAATGAAAGTGAAGTTTAAAACATGGTAGAAATAAAAGAAAAAGAGATATGGCTTAGAAGTAACAAGAATTATTTAGATGGGCTGACAAAGGTTAATGTATTGCAGAGTAAGGGAAATCTAACAGAACAAGAAGCAGCAAAACTGCAGAGTGCTAAAGAGACAATAAGGGAGTATGTGGATGATATGGATGAGTTTAGAAAAACTGTTGTTAAGCAACTACTTTCTGATAATAACTTCAAAACATAAAAACGTGAAAACAAGTTAGGCAACAGAAAGTTGAAAGGGTTATTGCCAAACTTAGGGAAACTATAACAACAAAAACAATCAGAGATCCTGTATAGGTGTTAGAGAGATTTCAGAAATCTTATGAAAATTTGTATAAAGCAGAGAAAAATTGCAATCAAGAAACAGTGCAAATGGAAATATTTATGGAAGCCTTAAGTATGCTAAGGTTAGAGGTAAACAATGTTCAAAAATTAACAGCTAAGATAGGAGGAGATGAGATAAGAAACAATGATAGATAATCACTCTGCAGGAAAGTATCAAGAAATAGACAGTATTCCTGTTGGATGTTTTGAAGCAAGGAGGGAAGAAAGTGATACAAATCTGGAAAGTTTTGGTTTAATAGTATTTTAAAAGGAGGGGAGGACTAACATCTTGGAAGAAAGCTGTGGTGGCTGCAATACCTAAAGAGGGTAAAGACCCCTCAGACCAAGCTTCATAAAGGCTTAGTTCAATTTTAAACAATGATTAAAAAGACCGGCAAGGGTGTTGTCAAAACTGATAGATATGGATCAATGGTGATTTGTGGAGGGGAGGTAAACATTTGAAAACATTAATAGAACAATGATGATCCAGAGGGAAGCAGAATGGAATAAAAAAGCTGTTGTTGGTGGATCTTAATGCACAGAAAACATTCAACAGAGTAAGCTGGGATTTTATGAGTAGGGCAATGGAAGCATTTGTATTCCCTTATACAATAATAAGGTTAATTAGGGGGTATATGAGGGATCATAGGCAAAAATTAAAGTGGAACGTTTCCTGTCTGATAAGATGTGTCTGAACAGAGGAACCAGACAAGGGTGTTTACTTTCCCCTTTGTTATTTGCATCTTATTTAGGGCCATTAACAAAGAAAATAAGGGGCACAGAAATTCAAGGATATAATTGGTATGGTAATCAAGAAACATTAGCTTTACTTGAATGCAGGATTATTTTATACCTAATAAAACCAGAAAAGGGTAGCTCAGTGTTGTGGAACATTCTGAGATAGTTTCAATTTTTTTCTGTATATAAAATCAAATAACACAAAACAAAGGCTATAGCTGTAAACGATGTACCCACACATGAATTGGTTCAGCAATATCCATAATCATGGGGACATGATAAAATGAAGTATTTAGGAGTATGAGTTAAAAAGGTTTATGTTGTGATAGCTGATGATATGTGGAAGGAGATTAAACAAAAGATCATATAAAAGCTGAGAAACTGGAATCTCATGGTTATGGATATGGATAGCAATATAAAAACAGTGAAAAATGTTTTAGTCCCTTTAGTTTTATATACAGGTCCGGCATATTTTTATCAGCCAGAGAAGATGTTGTGGATGGTAATTAATAAAGAGTTAAATCATTTTGTCTGGGAGGAGATGAAGGCAAGGATCAAGTGGGATAAGTTGATCCTTCCAGCAGAACAAGCTGGTTTAGGACTACCTGATTAGAAAGGATATTTTAGACCTACACAATTAAGGCTGTTATACATAACACAAGCAGAAAGCTATAATTCAAAGTGGAAAGGGATGATGATGATGATGATGATGATAATGGTGGTGATGATGATGATGATGATGAAGCGAGGGGGATTCAAGAAACAAGGAGAGAGTAGGACTTTGTATGCAGATCCTCAATGAGAATAACAAAAGCCACAGAGAATATTATATTCATAAATTAACAGAAAGTTTTCTAAAAACAAAGCCATTGACTGCAATTAGGGGTACGGAGAATAGGCATGAGGGGGCTGAAATTTCCTGGAAAAAACTAACAAAGGGCCCAAAGTATTGGGAGCAAATAACTGGAGAAGGAAAGGTAATAGAATGGGAAGAGGCCAAGAAGATATTTGGACTGCCTTCCCTATCAGGGATTGATATCAGAGTACAGGTAAAGAGAAAGGAATAGGAGAGTCATCAGCGAAAGACTCACTCTGGTACAGTAGAGTTTTTACGTGAATCTAGAACAGAAGCTACTGTTAAAAAGAAAAAATTAGTAGGACACATAAAATATTTCATGATAACTATAGGAATCAGTCAGAGGAAGCTAGAAAAAAATTGGGAAGAGAGAAATAGGATAAGCAATTCACAAGGAAACAATGGGAGGACATGTGTATGGCTCTCAAATATGCAAAAAAGTATAGAAGATTAAGAATTTTTGCTTTGAAATGTTTGCATAGGTATTTTTATACCCCAATCAGATGCCAAATAATTTTTCCTCAAGTAGATGGCAAATATTGGAGGCGTGATGTGGAAGAAAGAAATATCTGAGAACATATGTTTTGGGAATATAATGCGTTGGCAGGCTTTAAAAAATCCCTACAGAGTAATCTGTCAGAAATATTGGGTGAGCAAATGGGTGCAACCAGGGAAATTATTTTTTGAGCTTGGTTACAGGATCTGAATTGCCTATACATAGTAAGGCCTTGTTAAGTTTAATTATGATGGCAGACAAAAAAGCAATTGCTAGAAAATGGAAATCAAAGTCTAAACCAACTGTATTTGAAGTAGTGAATATTGTAACAGGGATAAAAGAACTGGAAGTGAGAGCTTTAGAAAGGGGTGGGAGCAAACTACATAGGAAAAGATGAAATTATGGGAATAATACGTGCAGGATAATGTTTTAGAGGAGGAGTAAAGTTTAAGGTAAGACATGAATTGAGCAATTTATGTGACGTTGGATTGATAATTGTATAAAAGAATGTATGTGATGTATAATTTGTGTAACTGTGAACATGTTAACATGGTTTGTTTTCTTTTATATAAATGTATTTTGCCTATGAGTGTTAAATTAATAAAGGTGTTAAAAATGTGGGCTAAATATTAGTTTCTTCAGCTAAGAAAATTAGAGTGAAGCTTGAGGTAAATTATATGAATTGTTGCATGGGGAGGGGTTAAGGGAGAGAAAACACAAAGATTGCTTGAGAGAACCTTTAGATGCTTTACACAGCCAAGGCTCAGGCCCTGACAAATAACTTTTAGAGCGGTATAGATATTTAACTAATTTGGAAGCATTCCTCTTACCTACTTAGTACTCTAATTACAAAAATGTCAAAGTGACTGAACACTCAGTTGTTTTTCATACAAATTCTCCTCTCACAGTTAGCTGCCTTTCAAGTGCTAGGATCTCTGATATTACAAGGGCCCTAGAAACCGTTTCCCAGGGTAAATATGACCATGACTTGGTGTTAGACTATATGGGAGTTACTGACCTGATACACAAAACCTTGAGTGACATCTCAGAACTTTCTATGCATGTGGCAAACACAGGCAGGGTTCTTATCCTCAGTGGAATCTTTCCTTCGCTAACAATGTTTAGGTACTAAGAAAAAAACAATTGGCTGAATAGGTGGTGGCATTCTAAGAATAGCTATTGTGTGTGTCAACAAGGGATAAGAATTTTAATATCCCAATGTGCTTTGCAAGCAGTGGCTTGTACCTCTCATTTAAAGGCTTCCTTATAGTGGCTAAAGTCCCTTAGCACCTTTTGTGCTATCAAAATATTTCCCTTGAAGATATTAGACATTTGTTAGATTTAGCTCTGCTGGATATTATCCCTGATAAAACAGGGGCTTTATCCGTTAAAGATCTAGCTGCCAAAGGCTATTTTTATCTTAGTGATACCTTATCACCTGAGAAAATGTTGCAGCCAGCTGACTTGATGTCCAAGCTTTACAAGGGGCATAGGACCTGATTTTGGAATCACTGTTTTAACTGTTATCCATGTGATTCAGAAGGGAAACTCACTATTCTCTTTTTTAAAGCAGATATTACCATGCTCCTTGAAGCTCAGGAAACCTATTCAAGGCATCTCTAATTAGAGATCAGTAGTGTTTATAAGCACAACCGTAAATACGGGAAAAGTTAGTGGACATTCCAGCAAAGCAAATTTATTAGACTCCAATTTGCACCACATTAAAGTGGCTGTTTTCAATGTCAAAAGACTCAACAACAAGTAGCTTGATCTTGATGCTCTCCTACATCCTTAAACCCATCTATTTTTGTATAATTACTAAGGCTCGGTTTAAATGTAAAGAAAGCAGTTCCTTCCTACCTGTGATTTGCACCTACCATGCCTTCAGACCTCATGATAACTCCAGGACATCACCATATTTGTCAAGGATCATATTACCTCCAGATTCCCAGAAACCCACAAACAGAACTCATAGAACTTCAGAGCACCATAAATAAGACTACCAACTTATAGCCTGCTGTGGGCCACTCTCTGTGTCCTCAGGTAATCATACTAGATTCCAGAAAGTAGGCAAAAAAGAACTTCATTATTTTAGGAGACTTTTACTATCCCAAAATTAAATGGAACACCTATATATCCAATGTATACCTAGAAGTTCTTGGACTTAACAAAAATTTCCTTGGACCAGTAGTTAATGAACCCACCAGAAGACATAATATTCTAGATCAGGTCCTCATAAATATAGCCTCTCATGTGTTATTCTACAGGTCTCTCATTCCCCAGTTAAGCAAGACCATAAACTTGTGACATTTGCCTTCAAAATCTACAAAGCCCCTGTAACCAACATCTTTGAATTTAAGGACTACAGCAAGACAATCCTCATACAATTATATAACAAAATCTCAAAATTCACCCATAACAACGCCAGCTCAGATGCTTCAAATGAGTTTTGATACAGCTTAGACAACTTAATAGAATTAGCAGTTCCAGACAGAGCGAAATATAATTGGAAATTCAAAAACAATCCACCCTGGTGATCCAACAATATCAATAAACTTTAGCACAAGACAAAAACTTGTTAAATTATGCAACAGATCCAAAACTCTCTCTAACAATGATAATATAAAAAGCATTACCCTATTATTAGGACTAGGAAAGCAGTTTATGAACACGGACTAGCTTCTAAAGCTAAGGATAACTACAAGTCCTTCTTTATCTACATTATGAAACTAAGAAACGATACCCAACAATTGTCATAACTTATCCTAAACAGGACTACCCATTCCAACCCAAATTGACAAAACCAATATGCTAGCAAACAAGATAAGTGCAAACCTCACTTGAAAAACATCTACCCAAGCACCATGTATCTCAGAATCCTTTACACCTCTATTATCACCAAGGAACATGTTCTGAATGTGTTTTTGAAGACAAAAAGCATCCTCCATGAGATCTGACAACATGCCTGAATGTTTAATAAATAGCAGTAAATATGCTCTAACTCAACCTGTCTTTGAATAGTCTAACCTAAGCTTAGCCACAGGATTTGTTCTGGAATTATGGAGAGTTACACTATTGATGCCCCTGCTGAAGGGTGACCCTACTATGGACACTGGTAATTATAGACCCATCAGCCTCATGATCCTGATCTGCAAAGTTATGGAATGTATCATAACTGATCTCATTAATTATGATATCAAAAATGTCATGAGTCTAGAACCTCGACAGTTCACCTTCATCAAAGGGAGATCCTGCTTATTAAATCTATTTAACTCACTCAAGCATAAAACAACAATTTTCTAACAATATATGTCTAGGTTGTACAGCTTTCAAGATATGAAAATTTGTAAATGTTTACAAAAATATAATTTAGAGGATTGTGTATATTATAATATATTACAGTATTTATGGAAAAGACTATGAACGTGCCAGTTATTAACACTGTAAAGAATACTTCTTACAGATAACATTATTTGTACAGTTTTAATAGCTTTTACTGTTCACAAAATATTTACATTTATTTATCTTATGCTTTTAAGTTTATTTTTCAGACAAAGCTCTGGAATGCAAGGTGTGCAAGCTGCTAGAGGTGTGACATTCCACACCACAAAGGTGTTAATAAGTTAACTTCATTGAGTGGGTCACACAGGCTATTGATAGTTGCCATGACGTTTATACAGTCTAGCTTGATCTAGCTAAAGCTTTTGACACCATACCACATGTACGCATTTAGGCATTATAAGTAAACTAAATGTTGTGCATGTATTACAAACTCACTAAAATATAAAACCCACATAGTTTGTGAGTCTCATCTGAAAGCATGAAGGTAACAGTGCTGTCCCAGAGGGCTTTTTAGTGGGACCCCTTTTTAGTATTTCTTCTCCTGACCTCCAAATTGAGAACCAGGACCTCTAGTTAACTAATGTCAATGACCGCAGACTGTGTGTTATTGTCAAGACCCCCCCCCCCCCACTGAAAGCTGCACCTTTCATAAAAATCTTACCCTAGTTAATACCTGGGGTACTGAGAATGGACTCAAATTAAGTGTGAAAAAGTGTAGTATCATTTCATTTAGAAATCATCCCCTACCCATAGCATATAGTATATAAAATACTCCACTACAAAGTAAAAATGCATTCAGAGACCTAGGTACCTGAATTGATAGTTTCCTCTCCTTCAATCATCATGTTGAAACTGTAGTCAAAAAGTCTAACTTGCAGCTAATAGCCAGGAGTACATCATATAGATCTAATGAGGCCATCTTCCCTTATAGGTCAGCATTGATTAGACCAATTTTAGAGTGTAATACCCCCTTCAGGATGTACCTCACTCAACATATCAAACAACTACAGAAGCACCAGAGGTTCCTAAATGAGATTTCAGGCTTAAAATCCCTGTATTACCAAGACAGACTAGAAGCTTCATCCCTTTCTCAGTGTCTTATAGACTCCTAAGTGCAATTTTTCTCATCGATTGTACAATTAGAAAACCTGCTGTCCTTGACCTCCTGTATCTCTGTTACATAGCTTAGCAAATACTAGAACTAGGGAACTAAATCTTCACCAGTAGAAAATAAAATATGATAGAGAGATAGCTTCACTACTTAGTCCTCCCCATCTCTGGATTAAACTGCCCCTATAGCTTAATCAGTACAATGCATTACCATTCTTCAAACAGAACCTGAATGACTGGATGGGTACCCTCCATACCACTCAGCTGTCCAGATTTTCGCAGAATGTCCAGATTTTTTATTCATATTTTTGGCCTGTTCCTCATAGAATTGATGGTTTTCTGGCAAATTACTGGGATGATCTGAAGACTGAAGTCACTAATTAATGACATATATTTGAGTTTCAAACTTCAAATCCTTCAGAAAATGTATGTTAAAACAAATCATGTTAGTCTAGCAACTTTCTAAGTTTATAAGAGCAATATTTAAAATATGACCCAATTTTTGGGCCTTTGTCCCCCTTTTTGTCAGGCTTTGTCCAGATTTCTTGTGCTAAGAGGTTGAGAGGTATGGTACTCTCAGATTTACCCCTTCAGTAACTGACTTATCCCTCCTTGGGAAAGGAGGTATAACCCATACCGCTCAACTGTCCAGATTTATGCAGAATGTCCAGATTTTTTTGCCTCACCTTTTTGGTCTGTTTATCAAAAAAAATGTCTTTTTCTGGCAAATTAAATAGGATTAAAGTCAATAAATGTCACTAAATAATAGCATGCATTTCAGTTTCAGACTTCATATCCTTCAGAAAAATGCATGCTAACACAGATCCTGTTATTCTAGCAACTTTCAAAGTTTATAAGAGCAGTATTTAAAATCTGTCTCTATTTTGGGGCCTTTGACCCCCCCCCCCATTATTTTAGGCTTTGTCCAGATTTTTTTATCTGAAAAAAAAAGGTACAGCCTGAGGGTGGATATTGGTAAGGCATTGATAGCAGTGAGGCTAAATTGCCTTGAAACTCCTGTGAATCCTATGTATGACAGCAAGGAAAAGGAAATGGATAAGGTTCGCATGGATTTCCCATGAAAGCCATTGTTTCTCTGCAGCAGTACAGAACATGCACTAGTGCAGACTAGGAAGGTTATTAGATAGCAACTAAAACAAAGAGGGATGGAGCAGTGAATAATGTTGCTGAGATTAACAAATCCTCATGTCTACTTGATGAGGATGCCTCATTAAACCTTTAGTAGATGTGCTCTGGGTATGGGAAAGTGAGAAGCTCATTGATAGACCCTTAAATGGAAGGACATCTAGAGATGATTCTTAGCTAATGGCTCATGTTTTTGTTTGATTACTATCAAAACATTTCCCTTGAGGTTATTAAACATTTCTTGGATTTAGCTCAGCTGGACATTATACCTGATAAAAGAAGGACCTTATTAGTTAAAGATCTAGTTACCAAAGAGTATTTTTGTGTTACTAATCCCTTACCACCTGCAAAAACTCTGGGGTCAGCTGACTTGATATTCAAGGTTTACCAGGGGCATAGGACCAGATTTTGCAACCACTGGCTAAAGTTTTATCCACATGATTCAGGAAGGAATCTCACCGCCCTCTGTTTTTTTTTAAAGCAGATATTACCTTGCTCCTTAAAGCTCAAGAAACCTATTCAAGACATTTCTAATTATAGATCAGTAGTGTTTATAATTATAACCCTAAATGTGGAAAAAGTTTTTGGCTTTACTAGGAGCTATTTTGCCTGAGCAAGTAGTGTTTATAGGTTCATAGGTAGGATCTAGGCTATTGGTCTTAGGGTCTAAGTAAGCCTAGCCAACAATGTTCCCTGGCTTTCGCCACCCCAGAAAGTTATTTTTTTGTGCCCCTGTCTAGCAGAGCCACAGAAGTGATCCCTGGGATGTATTTCCTATTTCCCATCCACTCATCAAGATTTTTCTTGAAGAGTGCTAATGAGGAACTCTGCTTGACATAGATGGGTAGCTTGTTCCAGAGTATGGGAAGTCTCTGGAACAGGAATCTATCCCTCCAACATGTTCTGGTAATTGTGGAGAAAAGGTTTAGATCCCTAAAGCGTGTAGCTTGGAGGGATTGGGATTTCTTTAGGTGTAGCATGTCCATCAGCTCTGGGTTTGACATAGCTTTGTATGTTAGGCAGAGATCACCTCGGAGTAGGCGATATGCTACAGAGTAAAGCTGGAGTTTTTGAGACGGTCAACGTAGGGCATCTATTTGATGCCAGTAATCCTCTTTGTGAGGTACTTAGGCAGCCTTTCCAGCTGTTGTAGATGTCTTGTGAGGTACATTCCAAAAGGGGTGTTGTACTCTATAATGGGTCTAATGAGTGACGAGTACAGGGGAACTTCTTTTTTCCTGGATGAGAACCCTTTTGTGATGAGGTGTGCCATGTAGAAGGATTTCCTGACCACTGTGACAATGTGATTATCAAAGGAGAGACTACTGTCCACCTGGGTCCCAAGGTCTCTTATCACACATTAAGAATTACGTAGACTGCCTCCTATGTGGTAGTTCATGGGTATAGAATTTTTACCAAAGGGAATGACAATGCACTTTTTGGCATTGAGCTTGAGGCCATGGCCCTGACACCAGGAATCTATCTCAGTGAGGTCCTTCTGTAGGATGTCCACTTCATTTGGGGACTTGACTATGACTCCTAGTTTGCAGTCATGTGTGAAATTCATTAGCAAGAGACCTTCCGTGCTAGCCTGTACTTCAGAGAAGTAGATACCAAACAGGAGAGGACCCAGGACTGAACCCTGTGGTACTTCACTTGTCACTGGTTTGAAGTCAGATTTGGAGTCGGCAACTTTTACAATGTGGGTTCTGTCAGTGAGCCAGTTGGCAACCCATCTTGTGACATAGGGATTTATACATAGTTTAGTGAGTTTATCTATAATTCCAGGATGGGGGGTGGTGTTGAAAGCCTTGGCGAGATCTAGATAGGCTGTGTGGACTACCTTACCTTCGTCTACAGCTTTGTTGACTGCCTCAAAGAAGTCAATCAGGTTCAGGAGACATGCTCTGCCTTTCACAAACCTGAACTGGGTGGGGTCCAGGTGATAGTTCCTGGGGTCTGTGATGGCTCCCCCCTTTGTGGAGTGGGATAACTGTTGTTGTCTCCCACTCAGTGATTACAAAGCCTGACATGAGGCTATGATTTAACATGGTACTTAGGTGGGGAGCCAGTTCATTCTGAAGTTCATGTAAAACCCCCAGTAAGGAAACCTCTTTAAAAAACTTCTCCAGAGCCAACTTCATGCTACTCAAGTCAGAAGTGACAAACTTCATGACACCCATGCAGACGGGAACTGAAAGTTTGACTGCTGAATCCTACACTAAAGCACTGTACGAGCACATCCACTCATGCATGAATCGTGCCATCCCCAATAGAACAAAGATGCTCTCCTCCAAAAAAAGTAAGCCAATCTGGTGGTCCCTTGCCATAAACAAACTTTACCACAAAAGGAAGAAACTGTTGCAGAAAAGAGGAAAATCCCAGGATGCAAAAAACTCCCTTACCAGCCTCAGTAAGAAGCTGAGATCCCTCATAAAATCCTCCAAAGCTAGTTACGAAAATAAAATTGCCAAAGATTCCAAAGACAACCACAAGGCATTCTATAGCTATGTCAAGAATCTAAATGGCAATGCTCAGATCTGCTCTGAGCTACAACAGAATGGCCTTAAATATACTGATCCCAAGGATATTGCCAATATCCTGGCAGATCGATTCAGTGCAAACTTCACCCCTCTCACCCCCTAAAGGGCCCATCTCAATACTGAAAGATTGCCAAATTCCGGTAATAACAGCCACACAGGTAAAAAAACCACTCTCCAAAGCTAAGAATACAGCATCCATGGGACCAGACGACATCCCAGGCTATGTACTACATGAACTACAAAATGAACTGGCACCTCACCTAAGTGTCTTGTTTAATCATAGCCTCACCTCAGGCTTCGTGCCCACTGAGTGGTGCACAGCTACAGTTATCCCATTCCACAAGGGGGGATCCACCTTGGATCCTGGGTACTATTGTCCCATCAGTCTGATGAGCCTGATCTGCAAGGCTATGAAATGTATTATCATGGAACTTATAAATAAAGACATTGGCAACCTTCAAACACTGGACCCCACACAGTTTGGGTTTGTGAAGGACCAATCTTGTCTACTGAACCTGACTGGGTTCTTTGAATCAGTCTCCAGAGTCATGGACAAGGGGAAGGTGGTCCACACAGTTTATATAGACCTCGTCAAGGCCTTCAACACCATCCCCCACTCTGGAATCATAGATAAACTTACTAAGCTGGGCATTAATCCCTATGTCACTTGATGGGTTGCCAACTGGCTTACTGACAGAACCCAGACTGAAAAAGTAGCCAACTCCAAATCCAGCTCCAGACAAGTCGAGTACCTCAGGGTTCAGTCCTGGGACTGCTCTTATTTGGCATCTACTTCTCTGAAGTACAGGCCAACACTAATGGGACTCTGGCTAACAAAGTTCGCAGATGACTGCAAACTGGCAGCCATTACTGAATCTCCAAATGATGTGGATATTCTACAAAAGGGCCTTACAGAAACAGATGCTTGGTGCCAGAGCCATGGGCTCAGGCTCAATGCCAAGAAATGTATACTTATCCCCTTTGGGAAAAAACATGTACCCATGAATTACCACATAGGTGGCAGTATACTAAACACCGAACGTGTGATAAGAGACTTAGGGACACAGGTGGACAGTGGTCCCACCTTTGATAACCACATCGCCACAACAGTCCGGAAATCCTTCTATGTGGCACACCTCATCACTAAGGGCTTTTCATCCAGAAAAAAGGAGGCCATTGTCCCACTGTACTCATCCCTCATTAGACCCATTATAGAATACAATGCTCCATTTGCTATGTACCGCTCAAGACATCTGCAATAACTGGAAAGGCTGCAGAAATACCTCACTAAGAGAATCACAGGCTTAAAGCAGATGCCCTATGCTGACTGTCTAAAATGCTCCACCTATACTCTGTCGCATATCGTCTACTCAGAGGCGATCTCTGCTTAACATAAAAGGCCATGTCAAGCCCAGAGCTGTTGGACATGTTACACTTAAAGAAATCTCAGTCCCTCGGAGACACACACTACAGGGATCTAAACCTTGTCATCACAATGAACAAAACATGCTGGAGGGATAGGTTCCTGACCCAGAGACTCCCCAGACTCTGTAATAGACTACCCATACATGTCAAGCAGAGCGCCTCTTTGGCCCTCTTCAAAAGGGACCTTGATGATTGGATGGAAGATAGGAAATTCACCCCGGGGATCACATCAGTTGCCCTACTAGACAGGGGTCCAGGGAAGTAAATACTGCGGGAAGAAATAGCCAGGGAATTGTTATGGTTAGGCTTGTATAGGCCCTAGGGTCGATAGCCTAGTACTAACCTATGAACCTATAAATGCAGCCTGGGATGTTGTCTGGCCCCATAGATGCTGTGTTCTTGGCTTTAGAGAATGCAGTTTTTACCTGCATAGTTGTGATTACAGGGGCTCTGCATTCCTCCAGTATAGATATGGGCCCTTTAGGAGGTGAGAGGAGGGTAAAGTTAGCACTGAACCTATCTGCCAGTATGTCGGCAATATCAGTTGGTTCTGTAATTTTTGTGCCATTGTGCTGTAACTCGGAACAGATCTGGGTGTTGCCATTGAGACTCTTGATATAGCTACAGAATGCTTTGTGGTTGTCCTTAGAATCAATGGTGATTTTGTTTTCTTAGCTAGCTTTGGAGGATTTTATCAGGGATCTCAGCTCCTTACTGAGGCTGACCAGGGAGCTCCTCCATTCATAGGATTTCACTCTCTTTTGTAAAAGTTACTTCCTTCTGTTGTAGACTTTATTTATGTAAGGGGACCACCATATTGTCTTCCTTATTTTGGAGGATAGTGTCTTGGTTCTGTTAGGGATAGCACGATCAATGCACTCATGTAAGTGTTTATAGAGTGCATTTGTGTAGGATTCAGCAGTTGTAACTATATTGCCCATCTGCATGGGTGTCATGAAGTTCACCACTTCTGTCTTAAGAAGCATGAAGCTGGCTTTGGAGAATTTTTTTACTGTGGTTTCCTTAATGGGGGAGGGGGTGGGATGTGGATATCCAAGAGTGATTAGCTGATGGTCAGATCTGACCAACAAGGAGTTAACTTCAGGTGTGGAACACCAGTCACTCATGTTGGTAATGACTAGGTCTAGGATATTGTTTCCCCTGGTGGGGGTGTGGATAAGTTGATCCAGGGCACTGGAATGTATGAATAATAGAAAGCGTTGATCGAAGGAGTTGGTACAGGAGTAGATATCCTAGTTAATGGTGGGGTAGTTGAAATCACCCATTATTAGGGTGTTTGGTTGAATCCTGATATTTTACAGTATATCAAGAAAAGAGGAGTGGAAATCCTGGGGCATGGTGGGGGATCTGTAGCAAGCTACAATTTGGATCTATTTTTTGAACTTTTAGTAAAGGATGATCCCATGTTTTATAAACTTCATCATTCTCTATAATGCTTTGTGGCTCATTTTTCCAATGCTTCTTAGCTACTTTAGTATTATAATGTTTGCACAACACCTAGTGCAATAGTCTTGCCACATTATTATGCCTGTTAGTATACAGGCCTTCTGCCATTAGTGTATCATACCCAGCAATAAGATGGGCAACTCTTTCCAATTCTTTTTTACAAAGCCTGCATTTGTCTGTTTCTTCGACATGTTCAATGGATTTTGTAAACCAGTGTCGACATAGTCCACTATCCTGGGCCACCAATATTAACCTTTCACCTTTTAGTTCAAATTCACTTCTCCTTATTCATTCCTGCATTAAATCCTGATCATCATGAGGTTGTTCCAGGAGTTTTCTGTACTTGCAATTATATTTATGCATTTTCCACATTTCTTGACTTGACTTTCATCTAATCCTTCACCTTATATTCTTTCTTTTTTTTTTTTACATATTCAATTACTGCCTGTTTTTTCTCTTTCTGGTTTGATTAGTTTAATTTCCATTCCCCCTTGACAGTGATATGCCTCTGCTAAACTAAGTGGGGAATTCATCTTAGACTTTTTATCCTCATGTTTTAAAACTTTCTCTGTGTTTGTATCTTGTAAAAGTAATGTCTTTCGGCTTTTCCCGGTTAGGGGTCACAACAGCAGAACTCCGGTCTGCTTATGATTGGCAGTAGATTTTTACAGTGCCAGCCCGACACCCAACCTTCAACGAAGGCACACCCATTCACGCACACACCTACCTGCATGTCTTTTAAACATCACTTGACCGCGGGGAGGACATGCAGACTCCACACAGATGGCACTCCAGCCGAGAATCAAACTGGAGAACCTCTTGCTGTGAGGCGACAACGCTAACCACTGCACCACCGCAGCCTTCTATGTTTGGATCTTGTGTGGTCAGCAAATATGTATACAGTCCTATAATTGCAGATCTATACAAGTAATCAGTTCCAAGGAGGCTGATACCTCCTTCAGAACGAGAAATATATAATCTTGGTATGTACTGATTTTTATAAATCATTTGATAAGCATGAAGCATTTTTCTTGTTTTCCTGTCCAACTGATCCAACTGATCCAATACCTTTTGGGGGCAATCAGTCACCCAAAACACAGGTTTACTAGCTATGCCCCTTTTGCCCAGACTATAAGTTAGTTATCACCAGTAGCGGCTGGTGACTTCAAATCGAAGGGGGCTGCAGGAGACAGCTGAATGGGTGGGGCCAATGTGGGTGTGGCCAACTAGAAGGGGGAGGAGCTATGCTCAAAACCACAAAAAAATGGAATTTTAATTAAATATGCTGCCCTGGGTGCCAAACAGTCATTATGAGAGTCCAATCAAGACAATGTGAAGTATAGAAGAAAAAAAAATATTTCAATGTATTGGCTGCATGACAGCTTACTTAATATCTAGATGGAAACAAAAAGGCTGTGAGGCATGAAAAAATAAATTACTTTTTAAATACATTACTGGAATGCCAGTCAAAATCAAGTACAAGAAAAACAAGCAGCACTCAACTCAAACCACTTCTCATTGCACTGCAGTTCTAATTATAATTTATATTCAGCTTTATAAAAAGTACCAAGTAGCGTGCTGAAAGTAGCAATCTCTGTGATACCCCCACTTGTAAAAATGTTTCTTATCCAAAAAAGACTTGCTGCCTGACAACAACTTTCTACTTGTTTCACTGGGAAAACATGATCAAAGTAAAAAATGAACAGCAAACAAGAAACAAGCTCAAGATAAATTGCTTAAAGGATTACTGCACAGGTTATGGACCACCCATGATAGATTGGCATTCTGTTTAGTTTATGCGTAAAGCCTGCATCGATGACTGCAAGTCTCCAACAAAGGTAATGAGCTTCTTAAAACACTGTAATTCTGTCCTTTATTACAAATACTGTCATATGCATTTCAATACCCAAGGCTTATACGTTATCTAGTTATGCAAGTATTCTCTGTATGGCAACAACAAAAATGCTTTCAGTGTTGGTAATTCTTTAACAGTATGTTTATTAAATCTTACTTGCATCTTACAATCTCAGACAAGCTTACCTGATGTTCGTGAAAGCATTGCTACTTAAACACAGAGCAACAGGCACTTTCTGAATAATAAGAAGCATAATCAACAGTATAAAAATATGACAGAAAACCAGAACATTCTGCAAAATCAAGCAAGGACAGATGAAAAGCACTATAGTACTTGTGTCTACCTTGGATGGGGGGGGGGGTACTCTGCACACTACATGGGGGAGTGGGGTGCAACAAGTATGTCACAACTTGAAATGTCTCTGGCTGACTGCAATGGCCCTAACACATTTGTCATACCTCTCAACCTCAGAGCACGAAATCTGGACAAAGTCATACACAGAAGCAGAACAAAGGCCCAAAAATAAGGACAATATTTAAAGATTGCTCATAAACTTTCTAAAGAATAGTAGGTCTTGCATTAGTATGCATTTTCTGAAGGGTATGAAATCAGAAACTAAAATGTCTGTCATTATTTTCTTACTTCAATCTTCAATCTAATGATTTGCCACTAATTTGCTAGAAAAACACTATTTTATTGGACCAACAATGTGATACAAAAAATATAAAATTGCCACACAATACAGCTGGGAACCTGTCAAAGGGACACTTTTTAGTATTAGTACTGTTAGCTTGAGCAGCTGACAAAATAAATGAATCTACATGCATGTTTGAAATAAAAATAATCTATAACTCTGATTATTGCAGTTATTTATTAATTGTAAACCTTCCACATTTTCTTCCAAAATTGCCATTTTGTGGAGGGATTATTAGAGGGAGAGCAACATTTTGAGCCAAAATCAGGGACAGTTGAGAGATTTGGATATGCCCAATTCTAGAAAGCAATTTGCACGTACCTCTCAACCCATTAACACAGGAAATCTGGACAAGGCCAAATATATTGGGGGAACATACAAACAGTACTAAAAATTGCTCTTGTATAATAGAAAAACAGGTCTTGCTTTAGCATCCATTTTTCTGCAGGTTATGAGTCTGAAACTCAATGTCTGTCATTATTTAGTGACTTAATTCCCAAATGATTTGCCAGAAAACCACAAGTTTTATGAAGAACAAACCAAAAATAAGAAGCAAGAAGCTATTCATTCTGTGAAAATCTAGACAGTTGAGAGGTATAGTTCAGCCGAGCCGGGGCTGTCTGAGTTTGCCATCCTTATCTTTCCCCCTCACAAAATCATGGTTGAATGGAGCCACCCCCTGCAGCCATTCCAATGTCTCATTTCTTGGCTATTTCGCATGGAGCCACCCCCTGCAGCCATTCCAATGTCCCATTACTTGGCTATTTCACCTCATTTACCATAAACACTGCAATGTGCATACTGCTTTACTTCTATGATGATCTGGATTTCATTTGAAAGTTTTATTTTGTATTTTACAGCACAAACACTAAGACATCTGCTGAACAATGCAGTCTCACAATGAAAATAGACTTAGCATTAAAACTCTGCCCTTATAGGTTCATAGGTTCATAGGTCCTAGGGCCTATATAAGCCTAGCCAAACGATACCCTGGCATTTGCCACCCAAGAAAATTATTTGCTTGTGCCCCTGTCAAGCAGAGCCACAGAAGTGATCTCCGGGGTGAATTTCCTATCTCCCATCCAATCATCAAGATTTTTCTTGAAGAGTGCTAATGAGGAGGTTTGTTTGATATAGATAGGTAGTTTGTTCCAGAGCATGGGAAGTCTCTGAGACAGGAATCTATCTCTCCAGCACGTTCTGTTTATTGTGGTGACAAGGTTTAGGTCCCTAGAGTGTGTAGCTCGGAGGGATTGGGATTTCTTTACGTGGAGCATGTCCAATAGCTCTGGGTTTGACATAGCTTTGTATGTTAGGCAGAGATCACCTCTGAGTAGGCACAACTAACATGCTCTCATAAACCTTTATATACTAAATATACACCCAACCCTACCTCTAACACCCCCAATACTAACTCCTCCATATATACTGTTAATGTAACTCACCACCTCTACAATACTTCTTATGTCTACCTTACTCATAAAAGCATAAGAAGTTATACCACATTCCAGGAACAAAAAAACTAAGCACCAGATCTACATGTTATTTCCTCACTACTACTTCCCTACTCCACTAGAACTCTTTGGAGACATTCAGCCCAATCCTGGCTCATTACAAAACCTAACCCTAATTGCTACCCCCAACCACTAGTGCTCCATTACTCCAAAGGCAAAAATCACAGAGCAAACAGGTAAAATTCACCAATATTAACCTGAGGATCATCTCCAACAAACTAGCTGACATGCATGCTTTTATATCTCACCACATCCATGACATATTTGTGACTAATGAAACCCAATTAAAAGTCACTTTTAAGGGCACTGAAATTCTTCCTTTAGGATTTAGCATACTTAGAATGGACTACATAAGGAAAGAGGCACTTTTAATGGCACTGAAATTCTTCCTTTAGGATTTAGCATACTTAGAATGGACTACATAAGGAAAGAGGCAGGAGGACTAGCTATCATGTAACCCTATCTATTTAAACAATGCAGTATACATCCCTCTGGGAAATAACATCCCCATCATTGAGGATATATGGTCATGGGTAGCCACCAATATACCACATGAAACAATCATTTTAGGAGACTTCACTGTGGACTGGTTCAAAATGATATCTGACACCCCCACTGCTAGGACATTTCTATTATTTTATTTAGCTCATGGATACTCCAACTGAATACATCAAACCCACTCACAGAACATCACTATTAGACTGGGTACTATTAGCGCACCACTGTAATATCCCCACCACAAGTACATTACCTGATTCCTTATTTGATCACTTATACCTATTTTCACCACTAAAATCTCTAGCCATTCTCTCAGGCAACACCATTACAACTTAGTGCACAGTCTAAGTAATTTCAGTGCAGAGACATTCCCTTCTACTCTAAAATCTTACAAGTAGTCATTTCGAAAAATAATACCTCTACATGAAGATATAATTGAATTCAGTAAAACCTTCCTTACCATACTTAATGAAAATAGCCCACTAAGAAAGAAGCTCCCTGGTTATCATGCAAAACTAAACTAATGAGACTAAGGGATAAAGGTTAGAAATCATAGCGAACTAAAAAAAACAATGAAAGGTTACAATAATTCAGGCCTTCAGGAATGCAAGCAACAGTATGGTAAAACTGGACCAAAAGAATCAGGATTGTAGCATGCAGCAAAATCAGCAAAATAATCCAAAACCCATTTGGACATTTATGTCAAACATTACTAAACCCAGGTTGCAGCTCACAACCAAACTCAAATTCTGAACATCACCCAGCAAAAATAGCAGATGAATTTTAGAATCACTTCCAGTACTAAAAACCAATAGCATGTGAAATTGCATAGCTTTTCTGGAATCCATCTCACACTCATCACACTTCTCTCTAAAACCTGAATCCATCCTATCAGTGAAAAAAACACATCCTTAAACTGAAAAACACCACCCTGGCCATAGACAGCCTTCCACCAGAATATCTAAAAATAGCTTCTGATGCCCTAATGCATTCCTTAACCCTCTTAATAAAGTGATCCATTAATGAATGTCACATCAGTACTATTTTAAAAAAAGTGTATATAGTGCCATTTCACAAAGGAGGCTGTATAATCACCATGCTAATTTCAAGCCAATCGTTATACTGTCTTCAATATCTAAAATCCTGGAAAATGTATACAAATCCAATTAATTAACTATTTTACTGCAAATAACCTTCTATCCCAACACAACATAGCTTTGAACCCAGCCATAGTACCATCACAGCCTTTTCCCAATTTAATAATACCAGCAATAAAAACAAACTCTGGCAATCTGATCTCATCACTATTTCTCAATTTGTCCAAAGCATTCAGCATAGTCTCACATCAACTACTACTAAAAAAACGTTCTTCTCTGTGTGTGTCTCTCTCTTCTCTCTTTTACTTCTCTCTTCTGTTTCAAAAGATACGTATCTGACAGAAAACAAGCTGTTAAGTGGCAAAGCAAGATTTCCTCCTTCCTACCTGTCAAAGTTGGCATACCACAGGTGTCTATACTTGGACCGCTATTGTTTAGTGCAGTTATAAATCTAAATTCAGCAGCCAAGCATGCTACTCTGATACAATACACTACACTGATGATTCTACATTCATCTGTTGTGGTCATACCCAGCACAGATTACAAGAACTGAGCCAAAAATTCCTAACATCCATTGAAACTTGGCAGGTAGCTCAAGGCTATTAGTTAGCGAACATGATTGTCTCCTTACTCAAAAAACTAAGCTGCTGCTCTTTACTCAAATCACATACAAAATAAATATGAGTTTAAGATTATAACATGCAACAACACTAAGAATGAAGTTGTATCACCCACTAAACTTCCTGGAGTCACAATAGATGATACTATGAAATCTAATCTCTGCAGCCAATTAACAGTCAAAAAGGCACACCAAAAGCTCAGTCTGTTGTACAGTGCCAAACCATACCTCACAAATAAATCCAAACCTATTGCCTACCCATGCTACTATACACCTCTCAATATCTTCGCAAATCTACCAGCACTCTATAGAACAACACTCGGCAAAGCTATAAAAAATGAGAACATTTGTCTCAAACTCTTCCTACTGTAACCACCACTGCCAAGACCTCAGAATACTAAACTGGGTCAAACCACTCAACATCCTTTACTAGTCATGGCTTTAGAAATCGACTTTCTCAATATAAATTTAAATCACTATACGAAAATTTCAGAATACAGCAGGAAATGCACTTTACAATTCTCTCCAAGCTTTGGAACTCTACCCATCCCCCAAACAAACTAAACAACTGCAAACTTTTAAAGTAGATCTTAAATACCATCTAAAAAATCCTGGATCTGCCAACACACATCCCCAGGATGAACTGAGAACAAACTTCCCCACTGCCCTACCCTACACACAATTTCCACCATTCACTACTTCATTTCTTTTATAGACACTGGTTCTGCTTACTAACCTTTCCAAAACACTTCCAGGACAAAATAATACCACACTATTTTCATCTCATCCTTTTCAACTCAACCATACATATTCAAACAAAAGACTAATCACTTCTGAATTGCTAACCAGGAACAGCATTTGAGTTTCCTGTATCCCTGGTTTATTTGCACTAAATAGAACTTCCCATTCAACATGAGTCCAGCATCAAAAAAGTTCAAACAGTAGGTACATCCTACAGAGCAGCTTAGTTTCTTAATTCTCTGTCTCAACAACTTCAGCATTGTAGGCATAATGTTTCTTTTAAAATGATATCACTTCTGATCTTATCAGCCATCACCTTTATCTTTAGTCATGTCTCATACTCTGGTCTGAACAACTATATTTTCTCGTGCTTCAGTAGCAACCCTGTTAGCTATAATTATTGGTGGTATATGCTAGCATTGTCCAAAAAGTCATATAGATATACTTGGTCAAACTGCACTCTACATGTTCTCCAGGCTGTACTGTATTTGCAGCAGCCAAATCAATAGCTTTTCTTACAATTCTTAGTCTTATTCAAGCTGGAGACATAGAACCAGGGTTGCTAAATTTCCGACTGGCCAGGTAGGGACTAAAAAAAAAAAAAAAAAAAGGTCTTTCACTGTAAGTGAAGACTTAAAAAAAAAAAAGGTCTTCCACGTCTTTAATACGGAACATCAGAGTCCCGCATTAAACAGAAGTAGCTCTGTGTTTATTTTTTATTTGAAAAATCGCTAAACACGGAGCTACTTCTGTTTAATGCGGAAATGCGATCTTCCGCATTAAACAGAAGTAGCTCTGTTTTGCGATGTTTTGATTGGCCCTAATCGTAATCCCATAAACACAGAGCTACTACTGAAATGTTCCACATTAAACAGAAGTAGCTCTGTTTTGCGATGTTTGAACTTCTGCATTAAACACAAGAAGCTCTGTGTTTAACGATTTTTGATTGGCCCGTATGCCGGTATACGGGCCAATCAAAAAAAAAAAAAAACAAAGCGGAGGCTGCCTGGGATTTAAACCGGCAGGGTGGGACTCGGGATCAGTCTGCTGATCTCGGGACAGTCCCGCCCAAATAGGGACGTCTGGCAACCCTGCATAGAACTCAGATCAAGCCACTTTTCTCAAAACCTGACCTTAACTAGAAACCTATATGAATGTCTGTAGCCTCAACAATAAATGGGTAGACTTACAAGCATTGGCCTCTCTACATACTCCAAGCGTAAGAGGAATTATTGACTCATGGTTAAAAATGGCTCATGCATTCCCATTTACAATAGTAAATGAGTTATAGATAATAGACAAAGAGAGGAGGTTTTCTGCTGATAAAAAAAAAATCTACCCTTTCATCTAAGCTTATTGCCAAAAAATAATTCCCCTTCAGTCACTGACCCAAACTAGGCTTTAATTCAAATCACAATGAACTGTCACAACAGTATTTGTATTTCAATGATTTATATTCCCTGCATGCTTATCCCTTGTCCTAATAAAGCCTGCACTCGGTAACATAACACATCTGATCAAATGTTGAAAGCTGACCATCTTGAGTGATCGAAACATGAATTGCAAAGGGAAGTTAAATAGACAGGTATTTAGGCTGGCACCCTCATTAAACTTTTCACAATTATTAAAGGAAGGCACAAGGTTAAAACCCCATATTATCTTCATTCAAGGTGCCTACTAAGTAATATACCAGGCAAATTACATACCCTGGATATACTGTTGAATTGTATGAACATGGGCATCTCCAGCACCCAAGCTCTCCTCACCCATCATTCTTAGAAGGAATATGTCAGTGCTACCTCACAGAATCTTACTGAATGAGGTATTACATATAGACTGGATTAGCCTTCACCAGTGTTCTGACCCAACCTCTGCCTTATCCACATTCCACAGGTTCATATTGCATATCAAAGAAAAACTGTATACTTTAATAAAAATCAGGGTTCAGGGAAGTCCAACATCTTCGTTTAACAAAACACTGATCAAGTCTTAAAAAATGCAGACACTTAGCCTGGAAAGAATGGAAATATGATACCACAAATTACCATAGGCACAGCGAATATCTTGTACTAAGGAAGTTCTGGAATTGCCAGTAAAGTTGCCAAAAGTGAATATTTATGGCAACAGCAAACTAAGTACCTATGTGAGCCCAAACAATTCGGGCACTGTGTACAATTAATCCCTATCAATAATATTTTACCTAGGCTTTCCAAGATGGCTGCACATTGATCAACAGCTTAACTTTAGCTGTCCGAGTGTGAGAAAAGAAACTGAAAGACAAGGTATATTGACAGAAGTGACACTAAAGAGACATAAAACAACCATCAGGGTAGGAACAAACACCCTACTACTGAATGAATTTGCGGAAACTGTTTAGTAGCTATGGAAAGAAAGGCAGACAGAAAGGGTATAGCTCAAATGAGATGAGGACCTTTAGGGTAGAGGAGAAAAGAAAAACAGTTACTGCTCCATTTAAGGATGCGATTCAAAACACTTCAAATAACAGTTAAGATTCAACATGCATTTAATGCTGCTGAGTCACATCTGACTTCTATATTTATCCCAAAACCAACCACTGCCATCTGCAGAGTTTACTATGCAGGAAGGGGTTGGAATTAAATTGATGGACCTTTCTTCCATATCTCTCTCTCTCTCTCTCTCACACACACACACACACACACACACACACACACACACACACACACACACACACACACCTTCGTCCCTCTTACCTTCCATAGCGCGATGTAGATCCCGTCCCTTCGTTCCATAGCTGTCCGCGATGTAGATCCCATCCCTTTGTTCTATTACATCCGTATAGCTGGGCCATTAAATCCATAGCTGGCGTGTCCGAGCACATCCACCATGTGAGATCCCCGACGAGACTCCTGGAGCACATCCACCACGCGAGATCCCCGACGAGACTCCAGCCTGCCGACATTGCAGTTCGAGTCCGATCCGTTCCCAGCAATAGTCTATGCAGTTAAAACTGCATAGACTTCTGGGAGCTCTGCTCTTACATGTTTCCCAGTCCGGACTGCTGCTGAAACAGTCTTTGCATGCTCCAGACTGTCTCAGCAGCAGTCCGGACTAGTGCGCATGCGTGAAAGTCCGCGATTTTATAATTTTTTTTTTTATCTTTTATTTTTCTTTTATTTTCTTTATTTTACAGCTGGGGGAGCTGCAGTCCAGCAGTACAATAGCACGGGCCGCCCCTGGTTATCACTGACAACAGCCATCTCTTTATCAGTTACTTTAAGGCCCTTAACAAAGGGTGTCCAGTCTTACTGTGTAATGTTACTATTAATCCAAATGGTAGTTTGACCAAAAGCAATGCTATTAGAAGTGGCCCACATATTGTCACCAAATAAATATGCAAGTACTCCAAGAATGTAAATATGTCTCAAAAATGTCATCCACAATGAAAGGTTTAAATATATTTAATAATAAATAATAAAAGAACAAGAAAATACTCAGTAAATAATCACAGTTACATCAAAGTTCAAAATCATATGAAATACTTAAAACAACATTGCAGGACAGTCTCAAGTAAATAAAGAAAACATCTAAGCTATACTTCACTATATTCCTGCATCCTTCAACATAACTGTTAAAAATGGCACTATCATCTCCCCAGAAGCCCAAACTAAACTACCGGGTGTCATAGTTCATAACAATCTGAAGTTTGATGCGCATATCAATCAAACTATCAAAACCATTAATAAAAAACTTGGCTGTCTTTACAGAATCAAACCGTTCCTTACCCCACTTGCTAGAACTGCAATTGCCCATTCCCATCTACAATCAACTCTTCTCTATGCCTAACCTCTATTCTCCAACTTAAACAAAACAGATCTTAAACTATCATCCTGCTATAACCATATTGCCAGATTTGCTACTGGCACAGCCTACCGGACACACCAGTGTCACAACCTAAATCGCCTAGGATGGCTTGAACTACCAAGCCTACTGCAGTTCAACCAGCTAATAGTGGCACATAAAGTCCTTTACCAACCAGAAAATACACCTGCACTAAAAAATATTATCAGCCCCTACACCAGCACCCAGCCACTGCGATCATCCACTAGACTCCTAGTTCAAACATACAAATCCAGCAACTCAGTTGGGGACTCTCTGTTTGCCAACTCTGTTGGAAAAACATGGAACAGACTCCCAGCTGACTTGACCCTAGAACCCTCACTAACTCATTTCAAAAACAAACTCAAGAAATACTTCAAAACTCATTGGTTATGTCCTTGCACTAACCCCAACTAGTGACCTCTCTATTACTTAGGTGCCTTACCTTCAGCTACTTCTAACTTTTTTCTACCACACATTTTCAGGAAGGGTCAATTGTATAACTTCTGCTCAATGTGTCTTAAACCTGAATGTAGTGTTATGTATATATAACTTTGAAAATAATGTTATGTTTTGTAAAGTGTTTTATAATAAGTTAGTACTGTATGTGCTAAATGCTGGTATTGCTTATGACTGTAATCTGCTTGAAACTAGCATTTACTAAATGTTCAATGTGTATTATTATCTTGGAGCTTTTCTCCCCGGGCCTCCGCTGAAAATGGACATATATCTAGTCGGACTATCCCGGTCAACAAATGTAAAATAAAATAAATACATATATAAAATATCTAAGAGAAATTACTGTACCCTAGTTAACTTACTTTCAGATCCAGGGAAGACAGATGTGGTGAGTGGGTCTTCCAGCTGAAGCTGTGAGGTCAAAAACAAAATACATAATGCATAGTCTCCCTCTCTCACTCTCTCTCTCTCTCAGAGAGTTCTTAATTTAATATTTCAGATATTACTGCTGGGGTAGCTGGCAGCATGACATCACTTCTTGTCATCTGACTATCAGTTCCCAGGCTCACAACCATTGATTTTAGTATCTGCCTGTGAAAACACATAGACCTTAGAGCTTTTGGCAAATGGTGGAAGTCATACAATAATTTACATTCCTCCACATTTAAAGACAATACAAAAAACTTCTAGTTCTAGACATTATGTCTCCTGTTGAACTGAAACTGGATGATAGCATCTCTTTTATTATGTAGTTATAAAGTAATTTAAGTTTTCAGCTATTCTTCTGAAGTTAACTTCTTGTGTTTCAGTCCCCATTGTTAAAATACATATACATCTAAACAGTTACAATAGTGTATATACATTTCTGCTCAGTATTTTACAAAATATCTCTTCCACACATGTCTGTACAAGATGACATACAGTTCTAATATGGTTGTAACACAAGCAATTGCATCATACTGATATTCACAAATGACACACAACCACTTAAAAATTCCAGAAAGCTTGGCTGGAAGTATCTCCTTCTGTCACACTTCTATATAAGTCATATTAATATTCTAATGACATATAATTATTTACAAAATTCCCAATAACTGGGCTGGCAGTATCTCCTTTTGTTACAATCATGACTTAGCTGCAAAGTGGTTTGCCACTGTTTAATGGTCCCTGCAATGTAACCGATTGATGTAGGGTGTATCTTATACATTTGTAAGAACTCTTTTATCCATGAATGTGGGATGCTGTCAAATGTTTTTTTTGTAGTCTATCCATGCCATGCTTAGATTCTTCCCCTTTTTACAGTTCTCCATTATGACCTTATTTAACAAAAAATGATCCTTTGTTCCATACGATTTTCTCTTGGTTACCCTTTTGTTCTATTGCCAAGACTGAGTTTTCTTCTGAATGACTATAAACTTTATCAGCATCAATTTCAGAGTATAGTCTATACATCGTTGGAAGGCAAGTTATTGGTCTATAGTTTTTAGGATATTTTGCAGGTTCACTCTTAAGGAGGAGTATTTTTTTTCATGTTGTTAACCAGATAGTATGACTTTCTCTTTGTTACCCTTTTGTTCTATTGCCAAGACTGAGTTTTCTTTTGAATAACTATAAACTTTATCAGCATCAGTTTCAGTGTGTAGTCTATACATCGTTGGAAGGCAAGATATTGGTCTATAGTTTTCAGGATATTTTGCAGGTTAACTCTTAAGGAGGAGTATTGTTTTTCATGTTGTTAACCAGGTAGATGTCTGTTCAGGGTGTGCATATAAATAGTTCTTACTCATGGCTAAATCTTCATGTAAAGATGTTAATACTTTTAGCCAGAAGTTAGGTATTGCATCTGGGCTTGGAGGTTTCCATTTAGGAGCTTTTCTTAATTTTGTTTCAACTTCTCTGGCTGTTACTTCATCCCATTTCACATCCTATACATTTGAACTTCTTATTCTTTCTTTTATTTTTTCTATCCATTCAGCATCTTTGTTATATTCCACAGGATCTTCATAGATATTTCTCCAAAATATGTTTATTTCTTCTTTTTTGGTGGTGTTTCTATTCCTTTTGCCTTGTTTTGCAATTCTTTATAAAACTTTTTGGTATCATCAATAAATTGCTTATTTTGTACTTTTCCTTTATATTTTATATACAGATCTTCTAAGTTTTTTCTGCCTGTACTGATATATTTAGTTTATTATTTGCAATAGTGTATGATAGAGCCTGTCTGTCCTGATCCTATGCATTGTTTTTATCATGTCTTTCTTTTTGTTGATCTTTTCCCTCTTCTGTACTAGTCTAACAGTGATACTTCTTGCCTTAATTGCTTTATGTTTTCTCTGTTCAATAAATCCACAATGGCATTTGATTTCTCCCCTTCCTTTCCCTTACTACCCTGTGTTTTTGTGGTAACATTTTATCTGTTATTAATTTAGCTATTTACTTACGTTATATTGCATGAAATTGATTACTGCATTCATTTGCTTTATCAAACTTCTAACATTTTGGGTCTTATTTACTTTTTGTAGTCTATTTCTTTCATTGATCTTAATATGTCTAAACATCTCTATTAAATCAAACATTTTTTTCCTTAGATCATTTTCTTCTATACTAAGGGCACATTCATTGTTCTCTGTTTCTTGCAGGCATTCTACAGAAAGTTCCAGTAAATCTTTCTGTGCCATATTCTCTTCAACTTCACGCTGTGTCATCCATTGCTCTTTCATATGGGAACTCACTGGCCTATCATGCCACAACATTGACTGCATCAAGAGTTGCCACAGTTTCCTGTTCCTTCTCTTGCTGTGCAACTCCAACTGAACTTTTGTACTGGCTTCCGAATGAAGGCTCTAAAGTATCTTCATATGCCAACTGATTGGATGCTTCCCAGTCCACTGGTTTCTCCTTAATTTAGGGATTCATTATTCTATCATGCTGTGATGTCATCAGAGTTACATTTTCTACACTAAATCCTTCACTTCACAAGTAATCCATAACTTCAGTTTCTATTTCTTTAACTTCTCTGTTACCAGTCCTCTTTTCTACTTTCCTACTTTTTGTTTTCTTATTTTTTGCATTGTAGACTTTTTTATGTGGATCCCTTTATTTCTCTTAAAATATCTTTGATGCTGCTTTTTTGTATTGATTAGTTTTGCTTTCTCCTTTGGATAAATATTGTACCATATTAAATCTCTTTTTCTTTCCTATGTCCATATTTCTTCTTCAGATATCTCCCATTCATCATGATTCTGCTTATCTGGGGGGACTCATTGTTCCATCAAGCTGTGACATTACCTGTGTTAGACTCACTATGCTTAATCCTTTGCTTCACAGGTATTCCCTAACTTCAGCTTGTATTTTTTTAACTTTTTCTTTACTAATCTTCTTTTCTGGATTCCCCCTTTGTGATCTTATTTTTTGTATTGTGGCATTTTCCATATCTTGGTAGTTTTGCCTATATTTCTCTTTTAATATCGTTGGAGCTGCTTTTTGTATTAATTAATTTAGCTTTCTCCTTTGCATAAATACTGTATTGTATCAGATTTCTCTTTCTTTCTCATTTCCATATTTATTTTTCTACCTTTCAAGAATCTAAATTTAGTTATCTATATTTTTGCACTCCCTGAGTCGCTTCTTTTTCCAAACAGCCCAAGATATCTTGGTGTATATAATTTTTTTCATGAACCTGTTGTATTAATGAACACAAATTTGCATTTGAAGCTTTTGACAGTTTTGCTTGTGCAAGTATTTTTCTTTCCTGTAATTTCTCTCTTATTCTTTGTGTATATCTTCTGTCTTGAAATTATGGGCTTCTTGCATAATAGCAACAATACATAATTTCTTTCTTATCCTCAATAGTCCACGCTATCATATTTATGGCTCTTTTTAGACCTGTTAGTTTTTGTGATTTTTGTGGACTATTAACTTCTTTCTACGACAGGGGGAACCATCCTCCCCCTAAACCTGACCTAACCCAAGTGTAGGACTGTCTCCGTGTATAGAGGATTCTACACTGTCATCTCTTCCAGTCCTGCACCTACCAGGATTGAACACTTTTTTATCCTGGGACTTGTGCACCCAGCTATCTTTTTTGTTTTTTAACCTACTTTTGTCCATAATATACGCTATATAAAATACAGTCTATATATCAGTGCCATGTTGGTGAGATTTTGTACAAACAAGATCCATTTCATGAAGGTGCTCACCAACACCTGAGGATGAATTCAGTTCCAGTAATACTACTCTCCATAGCTTGATGATTTTATCATCTCTCCACTCCACACTTTTCTTACTCATGAGATTGTTCAGTATTTGTGAGGATCAGCAGAATACAACAACAGTGTTGTAATAACCATACTGAACAATCTCTTTTTTAATTTCTCCAAGACATTTGGGTTTCTAATATCATGATGGGAATGGACTCCATGTTGAAGCTCCAGAGTCACTTGTTATGCCCTATACTACAGTCCTAGCTGGTCTATGGATGCTGTTACTCCAGTCTGCTTATGTTCTAGGTCTATCATGCTCTGTGAATCATGTTTTTACCTTGGGACAATGGTTGGAGCACCAATGGCAGAAGACAGGCCTGCTTGAGAACAACATTATGCATATTCAAAGATATTGGGGTTTAGCTGCCTATGGATGAACTTTTTTTTTTTACATTGATTCATTTTCTTCTTTAATTTGTATGTCAGACATGGATTTAATATCTTTGAATTTGTGGCTAGTTAAGGGTTGTTTGGAATTTGCATGGTTTGATCTTATTTCTGTACTGGAGCATTGGAGCTCTGGGTGCATAGTCTCATTTGTGTTTTGCTGCTGAATTGGTGAACTGTTTGCTGGTGCATTATAATCTGATGAACTGATGACCTGAAGACTGAAGACTGGAAGATGGTTGATGGTTGTTTCGCCACTCATCCTTTAACCTAGTAATTATTTTTTCTGTGTGGAGCTTTTCTCCCCGGGCCTCTGCTGAAAAAGGCCCTTTTTGGCTCAGACACCCCTAGTTATCAAATGTAAAATAAATAAATGAATTTTAACAAATTGTAACAGTGACTGGAGGACAGTTGGAACTTGGTCATCATCCATTGTCCTTCCTTTTAATAACCTCCAGGAGCCTTTTTTCTGACGGATTGATGAGCAGCAGGTTTGGTGGCTAGAGGACAGTTGATGTCTCCTCATTGTTTCATTTTTCTTCAGTCTGGAGCAGTGTTATACTATTTCATTTGTACTCTCTTTGCATCGTGTGGTATTTTTAGTAACATTTGTGTGTGAAACAGTGAGTAACTTTGAACTTATTCTTGGACTCATAAGAAATCGTTGTTATTAAGTGGAGGTAAATCATTTTATTATGATTACTTTTTATTTCTGTGCTTGCTTGGGATTTAACATACTCTAATTTTGGCTCCTGCAGCTATTTCTTTATTGACATTTAATTAGGATTAGAGTGCTTTATCTCTAATATAGTTTTAAGATCTATTTACTGTTTTATATTTACTTCTCTTTAATGTGTGTTTAGTGTGTCAGGAATAAGCACTATAAAATATTTGAATTTGGAATCAGTTATTTTTTTGGATGTTCATCCTTCAGCATACCAAGCAGAAATCTCTTGTAAGGTTATTTGTGCATCCTGTGAGAGCTCTGTTGCATCTAACTTTCTGGATGTACACTTTTGGATCATGGGTAGGCTGGGCAGCCCAGCTAGCTTTGTTGATCACATGGTTTTCATCCTCTCAGGGTGAGGAAATCACTTTCATTTTTTGCAGGGAAAGATTGCCAGGATTAAGCCACCCTTCATTGCAAAGTGTCTACTGCTGATGATTCCCTGCTTTTTGATGGAGTGAGTTCAGTTGTGTTGACTATGATAAGACCATTGTTGTGGTTTTATTTTTGTACTGTACCTACAGCAGTCTGGATTCTGATCCAACTAGACTTGTAAGACCTTTTCTATATTTGCTGGCTACTTATTCTTTAAATTGCTCTTTCTTTCTTGAGAATGTTTGTTTTTCATCTATTTTAAGAAGGATGGATTGATGTCATTCTCAGGAAGTCTTCAATGGTCCTGAACTTTTTGGAGAACTATCACCCTCTCTTGAACTAGCCTTCTATAGGTGAAGTAATTGGGAGGGAGGCAGATGTGCTCCTAATTAACATTTCATGGCCTCTTAGAACCATCTAAACATATCACTGAGTCAGCACTTATGTGTATTTTTAATAAGCTCATTACAGCCCAAGATGAAAGGTTATGTTGCACCTTGGTTCTCTTTGATCCATCATTTGATTGTGACATGATGGTCCTCAGCATTCTGATTAAGCACTTGAAATCATATTGTGGCTTCACAGGCACTGTGCTCATTTGGTTAGTTTCTTACTTTTTGGGACTTCACAGTGGGTGGTTTGAGGGCTTAAATCCTCTTGTTACTATTCTCTTGACTATGGAGTACGTACCCCAAGGATGGATCTGTGTACCACTGTTATTCACAGGGTGCATGCTATCCCTTATGGATACTCTGTAAGGTAGAAGTACTTCTTATAGATCATATGATAAAGATATTCAGATTTACCTCCCCATCACTCAAGCATCTGTGCCCAAGTTTACTGCTGTTAGTGACAGCCTGGACTCCATTCTTCAATGAAGGACTGAGAATCGATTGAGTCTTGGTGTAAGCTACTGTTCACCTGTCATACCTGCTTTAAGAATGAGGTGTAAGCTACTGTTCACCTGTCATACCTTCTTTAAGAATGAGGTGTAAGCTACTGTTCACCTGTCACACCTGCCTTAATATGAGGTGTAAGCCACTGTTCATCTGTCACATCTGCCTTAAGAATGAAGTGTAAGCTACTGTACACCTGTCATACCTGCCTTAAGAATGAGGTGTAAGCCACTGTTCACCTGTCACACCTGCCTTAAGAATGAGGTGTAAGCTACTGTTCATCTGTCATACCTGCTTTAAGAATCAGGTGTAAGCTACTGTTCACCTGTCACACCTGCCTTATGAATGAGATGTAAGCCACTGTTCACCTGTCACACCTGCCTTAATAATGAGGTGTAAGCTACTGTTCATCTGTCAAACCTGCCTTAAGAATGAGGTGTAAGCCACTGTTCACCTGTCACACCTGCCTTAAGAATGAGGTGTAAGCCACTGCTCACCTGAAACACCTGCCTTAAGAATGAGGTGTAAGCTACTGTTCACCTGTCAAACCTGTCTTAAGAATGAGGTGTAAGCTACTGTTCACCTGTCAAACCTCCCTTAAGAATGCGGTATAAGCCACTGTTCATCTGTCACATGCACCTTAAGAATGAGGTATAAGCTACTGTTCATCTGTCACACCTGCCTCTCTTATGGGGGGGGGGGGGTGGTAGAATGGAATTTGTAGCTCGGGTCCATAACCAAAACATGCTCTTGATGACAGACTTACACTAAAGGGCCATATTTCAGCTGTTTTAAATGTGTTATATTTTCATCTGAAAAATATTGCTCGGATACAGAATCTCATGGCATCACTGGACCTCAAGACAGTGATCGATGGACTGGTGTTCTGTTGCATAGACTAATACAATACACTTGGGATTTTAAAATGGGGACCAGGTATGGCTGCAGAGGGTGCAAAATAATGCAAAAGATTACTGGCTGAGAGTCCCTAGTCATATCAAATCACTTTAACATACTCCATATCACATTTAAGTAGATAGTAGATCAAGCAGAAGCAATGTTTGTATTACTAGAGGAACTTGTCAGTCAGTAGGCACTTTCAGATATGGACATTGCATTATCTGTGATTATGTAGCTCAAATAAAATATAATTAATAATTTGAAATTTATTTCTAGGGACAGATTTAGCTGTGATACAGAATCTATTATTTTGGTTCTTGGGTGCCCTTGCAGCCTACTTTATATTGGTGAAGTTAAGAGAAATACTCATGTTAGACTGCAGGATCACCTTAGAGACAGTAGGAATTTTAAAAGAAAAAGCACAGATACAGTACCTGCTAATGCTTGCCATTCCTCAAATTCTAACCAAATAAAGGCTAGCATTTTAGAGCATGTCTGTTTCACATAATATGGAAATGAAAAAATAATTGTAGCATAAGGAAAGCTTAGATAATGACGTTTAGCACTTTGAAACCTACGTTTTTTTCTTTTCTTTTTTTTTAACCAACAGATTAATTAGAATTTAATGACTGGTTAGTAACCTGATGATGTCATGGTTTTAGCTTTGTTTAAATGATTGTAACCCGAGTGTTCAGATTCCTTGAAGGTTTATGCCAAGGAGTTAGTGTGACGTGTTGATAAAGGTCCTGCTTCAAACTTTCTAGTCAAGTATTCTTTGGCTATATTGTTCTACTGTGTCACTGAAAATGCCATGTAACTCTCCCTGCCAGGATTTGTGCCTTAAGAAACTTCCATCTTACCTTTCTATTCTTTCACAGTCTGGGTCCTGCTTATCTGAAAGAACCTCTGCTTTTCTAGGTCCTGACTACGTTTCTCAGTCATTGAAGGGAGCTGCTGGAATATTCTAGGAAGTTGATTTTTGCCTGCTAGGCTATATAATCAGCTACATTACTGGATTTGGATGTATATCTGCAGGACCTCTTTTCTAAGTCCCCTGAAATATTTTCTTTTTAAGAGTGTATTTTTATATCCCATAAAAGGAATTTTTTGTTTGTTTTAATCATGCGTTTTAATACATTTTCCATTTTTACCATATTTGTTTTAGTCTACTTGCATAAGGTACTGAGTTTTTTCCTCATTTTAAGTAATGTTAGGTTACTTAAACACTTTAATATAATAAATAAACTACCTCACATGGGATAAATGTGGATGATCTGAGAGGAGCTTATCTGTCAGGTACTTAATATTGTTCTTGTGTGTATGACATCTAAGACGCCACTAATAACAAGTGTTGGCAGGAGGTATTTGGTTAAGGTGGTGTGAAGTGGAATGATGTATGAGAGACATCTGACTCTGCTGCATCCACAATACAAAATCATGCAAAATATATGACCTAAATTCTGGTCTGTACTTAGGGGCAGTGGAAACTTTGTTTTAGATGATGCTGCGAAAGTTTTTTCAAACCTTTAAATACTGTTAAGAGTGTGGGTGTAGCAGTGGTATCCAGTGCTCATTTATGTTATAACATAGGCATCTTGTTTTATAACATCTTTATTAAACATGACATTTTTTAAAGTGATGTGTACACATACAGTAATAGAAAAAAAAAAACTATAACCACAATTTGTCACCTTACCTCATTTTCTCCCTCTCCTCAGTGCTGATTACTACTTAAAAATATATATAAAGGAAATCTCATTTGGTCATAACTATTATTTAATATGTACACACTATTAACTTTATTTTTTCTCACAGTGATCTTCAATGAAATGCTTGTGTTTTTCTTTTTGAACCTCGATCTACTAGAAAACTGTATTGAATACTACTTTGTGTAGACTAACTAGAAGATGTGTATTCTGCATCTTACTGTATGTATACTATTGTACTATCTATTATTGTATATTGCTTTTATTTCTGTGGGTCTCCACTGAAAATTGGACTTGTGGCCTAGTGGGACTTTCCCGGTAAACAAATGTAAAAAATAAATAAATATTATTTTCATGCGGTATACATACATGTTTTCATTTTAACAACTTTCATTCACTCCAGTATTACATAAATTGTTGAATTCTTGCCATTCCTTAAAATTCACCCCTCCTCCCGAACAGTACTCTGCATGTATTGTTCCCACAAACTCTGTTTATTTCAGAGTAATATGCTCTTCCTTTTTCTAAAGATCCCACCTCCAGTTCTTTTGTCTCCTTTACAATATTCAATATTCCAGTTATGGTTGTTTTAGATTTTGATTTCAAAGACAACCTCACCACCTTGACCCTTACGTTAATTATTTCAGTCCAAACATAGGTGCATTACAGGACTAAGTACAACTAAAATTGGCTGAAAATGTGTACCATGTGGTTTTAATTTCTGGCCTACTCAGGGCATTTCTTCTCTGAAAAAGGAAATTTGGAAAAAGTGATTTGATTATGTTTTCAGTGACCTTCGGGCTACTTTAGGCAAGATCAAGCTGTTTCTGGGAAGAAGGAAAAGGGAATATTCCTGTATTATTTGAAGTGAGAGCATTTAAAAGTCTCTCTCTCTTTCTCTCTCTGTCTACATTTTGACTAGGAAACTGTGTGATTTAAGGGTTAGACAGCCATGCTCTTGCTTTAATGCTTTCCTTAAGAGTATTATTTATTTATTTTCCCATATTAATCCCACTAGGCATAGCCTATATTCAGGGAAGAACTAAGGTGGCATTTATAGTGACTGCCCAGAACAATGGGGAGATTCCTCTTTTCTTTGAAATACCTAGTTTTTTTAGAGCGTTCCTTTCATTTAATGGTGTGCTGCTAAAGACCCTTTAAATGCTGACATAGGCCCTTTTATTGAGTTTTAATAACTTACTCTGCTTAGAATCAAATGGCCTTTCTATGGAATGTTCAAATGGAAATTATTTTGATTTGATATGCATGATATCTGTTGATGTTCGTGATAATGGACTCAGGGTGAGGAAGGTGCTATACTTCGGCCCTGTAATTGATCAGATTAAGCTTTACCTTCCCTGTTCTCATTTTTGAAGGATTATTGTCTTTTGTAAAGTTTATATTTCCACACCTAATTTAAAGTGCTTGAAGTCAAATTTGTGAATATTGCTTTGTTTACAATTGTGCATGGTGTGTATGAGGTATTTTGCAAGCCTGCTTGACAAGTTCTTTAATAAAAGTTATGGTGTAGAAAAAGAGATGTAAGGAAAAAAGATAGCAAGTTATGAAGCTACAGAATGAAGAGTACAAAGAAGATAAATTAAGTATTTTTTCACTGAAGGGGTTGTAAATAATTTGAACAGGCTTCTGGAACAGGTTGCAAGTTCAAAGTAGTGAATGAGTTGAAGAATATAGAATCTATCCACAATACAACAAGGAGGGTAAAAAAAATCAAACTGCTGATATAGTTATCATTCAATTTATCCAGCAGACAATAAAACAGAAAGACCAGGTGACCCAAATGCTAGTTCTTATCAACTGCCAAAGTCTTTGTTTCTGTGTATTCAAACCTTAGCTGTCTTCCTGTTTTGCAGACCAACCTCTTTAGTTTAAGTTCTACCGCATGGTAAAAGTTTTATAAGCATAACTCATGCTTAGCTTTATACCTGTTATCCGTAGTTTCAAATTAGTCACTAAACCTTTCAAACACAGATTATATAACTGAATAAATAGTACTGAAGTAGTAACTATCAAATAAATAAAATAAGTATCTATTTTCGTACTCCTAGGTAAACTTAATAAGATATCCATTATAAGAATACAGATTAAATATACTATACTGAATGCAGTTTATTAAAACAAAAAGCATCCTTACTGAACTTCCAGGACATTAAGTGCAAAACTATGTCTAGAGAAAATACTAACCAAAATCTAACAATCATTATAGTCACTTTATACTAGGATTAAATTCTCATCTTTTCTTGGAAAAAAAACAGGACTGAAAGATGGACTGCTGTCGGCATTGAAGTGTTTCTAATGACTTACTGGTTTACAGACAGAAAAAAATAATCCAAAAGCTATAATCACAGCTCATGTGAAACCACCCTCAATAAAAAAGCAAGGTTTTCCTTAGCAGAGTATGTTGCTGTCATCTTGTGGTAGGGACTGGTTAGTGCACATCCATGGCACATTGCAGCAGGGTTTTTTCAGTCTCTTTGCAAAGTATCTGCACACATTATCAGTTTATTTTACTAGGCAAATTTGTCTCAGGTTCATAAAGGTCTTGGTGTCAATATGCTTGCTGCCCCTTTTTAATCTGTCTGCAGAATATACCAAGAAATTAAGAACAGGTTTTCATTACAGAAAATAATTACAGAATGTTATGACTCTATAAAGACTTTTGTACTTCCATAGCTCAGTTAATTAAAACAAATATTCATTAGTTTTCTTTTCACATTTTTAATGAAATAATTCAGTAAAAAGTGCAGTAAAATATTCACTGGGTCCATAAAGCAAAGCTTGTATCAGAATACAGGATACACACTTCTGCAATGTTAATATAAAGAAAAAAATGTGCAAACCACTCTTCTCTTGAAAAAAATTCTTGAGAATTGTAATATTAACTATAGAAGACTCCCTTTAAAAACAGCAATTTAGAAAATATCAAAAAACATAATACGCTACAAGAGACAAGCAAAGTACTTAAATATAGTGTGCAGGATTCATGCATATTTTTAATGGTATAGTATAAGCCATATCCATTGCCAAAAGTTGTGCAGTGCTGTCTAACAAGTGCATGATACAAAGCGCAATGAGGGCACTTTTAGAAAATGGAAATAGGTAGCTTAAACCTAATATAGTAGAATCAAACTATAGTTCAGTGCAGTGGTGTGCACTATAACTTGCAGACAGAATCCCTATAAAGTTAGTATGGCATACCTCCACAGCAGAGATTAAAAATGAACAAATACAATAACAAAAATAAAAATGGAAAAGACACAATAGAGCAGAGAGAGAGAACAAGGGATTATTATCAGTGTGCAAATCATGGAGTCCAAGTATTACTACAGCAAATGATATGTAAATATACAGCCTACAGATACAGTCTAAGGGGAGGCAGTCAGATGTAACAACAGACAACTAAGCAGCCTGAAAATAAGAAGATTAAGCCCAAATGACAACAATATAGAATTTGTTAAGCAACAAGAGCAAGCGAAACAGCTACGTATGTAGTAGTAACTGCCAATAGTAAGTAGATACACAGTATTACATACTGACCATATAGGTGACAGCACTGTATATGCCTTGCTCACTGTTGCAGGATAGATGTTAACATCTGTAGTCGGGAATCATGTTCCATTTGCAAGTTTAACAATAGTAAGTGTTCTCCTCGGAATCATGAAAATTTAAGTGCCATTGGGGGAAACAAGTCCAACACATTTGCATCTCAGCAAATTACCTTTTCTGAGGTACAGGAATTTCAGAGTGGGCATACATGCATATATATAAGTAGCCAATGGGTGGGAAGTGCAGCAAATACTTTTAATGTATAACAGCATATTATGATCTTTGTTGTTCTTTCATCCCGGGTGCAGTTAATTTTTCTAGCTTTTGAAATCACAGTATCTTGTCTCAGACTTCGAATAAGGTGCATTTGGATTCTATGCTAATATTCTATAGACAATGCATAGAACATATCTATTATACAACGACTCCCCCATTAATATTCCAAAACGTGCATGCTGATTGGTCAGTGTGCACATTGTAAATCGCCCAGACTTTTTCCATTAGTATAACTCTTTTTTTTTTTTTTACAGCAATGGAGAACGCAAGATCTCCATTGCTTTTTACAACCTGTCTCGCTATGTTAAACTCCTTTAACATAGCGAGACACTTTGTAAAAAGCAACGGATATTTTGCTTTCTCCGTTGCTTTTTTCAAAACTGTCTCGCTATGTTAAATGGGTTTAATATAGCGAGACAGCATTAAAAAAAGTAACGGAGATTCTCCGTTGCTTTTTTTAAATCTGTCTCGCTATGTTAAACTCCTTTAACATAGCGAGGCAGTTTGTAAAATGCAACGGAGATCTTGCTTTTCCCATTGCTTTTGCCCACAGCTCTGATGTACTGCGTAAGCATACGCATGCGCAGTACATCAGAACTGCTGCAGAATACCAGACAGCTGCGGAAGGGCAGCAAGGAGGCATTATACAATGCCATTATTTAAGAAAAGTAATTATTTTTTTTCTTAAATAATGTAATTGTATAATAGCAATAACTCACTTCTGGGTGTGGGTAATGCTGGATTTACCCACGGTTGTCTTTGTTTGGCCACTCGGCGTGGGTTATTGCTATATTCACCCTGACTGGAGAATGGAATGTTCTCAAATAGGGTGTTAATATACATGTAAACTGCAGAAAAAAAGTTTACAGCTTCACTGCAGCATATGCTATACTTTCTTCAAGGTCATTAACAGTTGCTTTTTCAAAAATACGCCCTTGCTACATATAAAAAAACAAACAAAATATAAAACAAGAAGAGGTACTGCTCTGACTTCAAAAAAGTAACCTACACAACAAAATAAGTCTACGCTAGATAAATTCCCCAAATTACTGACCAAAGACATCAAATCTTCAAGAAAAAGAAAGTTGGTATCAAAGATGGAAGACAGCAACACAGTACTCTGTAACTATATAAGGAAATTTAAAGGAGAATCCAGGAGTGTAATGTTGTAATAGTTACCAACACAGTAGTTTGCAAGCCTTTGAAAATATCTAATCCCCTATATAAAAAAATCAGAATGTAGCATTGCAACAGTTAACAGTACAATAGTTATCTATCTAAAGAAATATCTAAAGCCTTATGTGATTAAAATCAGGAATGCAACTATCAGTTAACAATATAGTAGTTTATAATCCAAAGGAAATAGTCAATTTCCTATATAATAAATTTGATGACAGCTTCAAAATGTCTAAGTATGAACATGAGTCTTCTAACCTTGTAGAGGTAAAATTAAAAACACAAGTTCCATGGGTCAAGACAATAACTTGCGTGGTTTCTTGCACAAGATCAGGGACAACATTATTGTATATCTATCAGTTTTCCTCAAACAGGATATGTATGAGAACTATAATGCATAGCAACTGGGGTTCCTATATACAAAGAAGAAGTCATCTCAAAAACTGAATACTATAGCTAATCATTTTCACATATATTCTCTGCAAGTCAGGGTATGAAACTTCGTCATCATGGAAATGATTTATATTGGCATGTATCACCTAATTCTTCTTGACTACAACTGGAGTTGATTTGACAAGGGTACATCCAGTCATCCAAATTTGTTTGCCTTTTTTAAAGATATCAAGAGCCATACACAATGGTCTAATTGTATACAGAGTATAAATGAACCCAACCAAAGCTTTTGTTACAATTCCATAATTTGGAAATATTGACAAATTAGGTAAATTAAAGGTAAACGAGGGACTACAAGTGCTCACATACAAGTATTTCAAGATACACTTGCTTGCTGCCACTTGCTCCAAATGGCAAGTGTCTTAACTCCCCTAGCTCAATGTAAGTTAATTACTTAGCCTTCCACCAACCAGTTCTACCAAACTGCATAGCCCTATCAGAACCCTAACTCTTATTCTAAAACTCTAAACCAGTCCTTAAATGCATGCATAGCACTCCTCTCCCTAACCCTTGTTGCAACTTTTGGCTTTTCCTGGTTAGGGGTCGCCACAGCGGAACTCCGGTCTGTTAATGATTGGCAGTAGATTTTTACATACCGAGTTGCCAGCCCTGATGCACAACCTTCAATGAAGGTACGCCCATTCATGCATGTCTCCACACAGAAGACGCTTTAGCTGAGAATCGAACAGGACAACGTCTTACTGTGAGGCGACAACTCTACCACAGAACCACCACCACAGTAAGAAGACTCCTCTCCCTAACCCTAAAGTCAATAATCATTTCCTAACCCAAAAACTTTACTCCCTCTCCCTAACCCTAAACTCACTTCCTACTCACTAAACTTAAAATTCCCTCTTGCTTCTGAAACCTAAATTCTCCTATTGCTCCATAAACTTAAAACTCAACCCCTACTCCCTAACCACAAACTCCCCTCCAGCTTCACTCCACTTCCACTCCTCAACCCTAAACTTAACTCCTGCTCCTTAAACCTAAAACTCCCTTCCCATTACCTACACCTAAAGTTCCTGATGACTCCCTAACCATAAACTTCTTTCCTTTTCCCTAACTCTAAAAGGCCCCGCCCTGATCTTAATTACTTCTTCCCGTCACTGTTCAGAGCTGCAGACTATGCCCCACCCCTTGCACTTTCACCCCTGGCTACTGCACTAACCTCGCCCACTCACACTTGAACAGACAGGATTATTTATATATTAACATTTAGTTCAACCTGTTGATATGTTTTCAGCTTAGCCAACCACACTGTACCATCATCATCATCATTAACCCTCTTTTTCCCATTTGTGTCAACATATGAAATGGCTGTTGTGTCAACTGTTGGCATCTTTTTCAGTTCAGTGCCACTCTCCTACCTTCCTCAAGGGTCCTACTTGACTGTCACAGGTTTTCTGTAATATAATCCATCCAGCTCTTTGATGGGCATCCACATTTCTTCTTGCTTTCTTCCTGTCTCCCAAATTTTCTTCACCAGATTGTCTTTTGCTTCCCTGCGCATGTGCCCAAACCACCATAATCTGTTCTCTTTGAGCTTCTCTGCATTAGGAGCTGCTTTGGCTTCTGCTCTGATGTTCTCATTTTTTTGTCTGACCCACAGTATGCATCCTACCACCTTATCATCTCCTCAACTCCTTTGCCTTCACTGCCCGTGTTTCTGTACCATACTGCAGTACTGGTTGCATCTCTCTTTTATACACCTTGCTGTTCAGCTTCCTTTGCATTCTTCTGTCACACACTACTTCCTGACAATCTGTAACAGTTAGCTACAAACCCTCTGATTCAACCTTTGACCTCTTTCATTCAGACTTCTCCTCAGCCACCCCTCCCATATACGTGAAGCTGTTAACTTTTCTGCTATTTTCCTCTTTTCTCTCAATTTCAGATTCTTCTAACTTCCCCCATTTGCTGCAGTGACAACTGTCTTGTCTGCACTCCATTTCATTCCATGTGTCTTAAGTTCTGCATTCCATTCCCCTATCCTTTGCTGAAGTTCTTGCTCAGAGTCTGCTTATAATGCACATCATCTGCATATAGCAGCTTTGGAATCTGTCCCCTCCTACCTGTTTGCTAATGTATTCCATCAACAGTATGAAAGTACATTTGTGTAAAATCTTACCATAATGGCAGATGTCCTTGCCTTCATTGCTGCAATATTCTTAACTATATGGGATTCCTCTGCCATGGAAGCCCGATGTCTGGCCAGTCTTCCAAAGACTTCTGTATTTAAAAGGTATGCTGAACATTACCATATGCACACTGCATAAGGTAGGGCATAAAGGTGACGTTCAAGCTTACCAAAAACAGTACTTCTTTGCCGGCGGTCTGAATGTATCTTTTAGACCATCAATCTGTTTACCTGCATCTGTTTTCTGCTAGTTGAATGCATTTTCATTCTTCAGGGACTTCCTATGCCTGTTTGTTGTTTTTGAAAGATAAGTGCCCCATTGGGAAATTTAGTTTTTTCTTGTTTTTTTGTTTTCCTTGAGGTTAATGTCATCCAGGAAGGGTAAATGGCAGTGTGGGAGACAGATTCCCCATATACACCACCACCATGTGTCTTTTTTGCTTAGGTGCTTCTCATGTCTTATTCTATTTCTCAGGTATTTGTTCTGAAAATCCTTCTCAGTAGACTTTCTTCCCTTTCCTTGTATCTTGAGAACCAGCATCTTAGGCTACTCGTTAAAGATACTATGGATGGAATCTCCCATCCCAAGGGTCACTTTTTAGAGAAGAAGAAGGTAAAAAAGGTTCAACCAGAATCTTCCGCTGTCCAGCCTCTGCCAGATGTTTTTTCTGAGGTTGTTACGAACCCGGAGGCTCGCCCAGTTGTGTTGTCGGATTTCTCTGCCGCAACCATGTTGGAGGCCGGTGAGGATCCAGCTGGCAGCACGTCCAAAAAGGCTTTGCAGGCATCTGTCTCAGATGTTCAGAGGGAACCATGGTTGATTTTTTTCTGAGGCACCTAGGGGAGTTCTTCAGTTTCTAGTTGGGGAAGAAGTTCCTGCTATGGTTTTCGACTGTTGTCCTGGATCTGAACCTTCTCAGGACATTCCCTTAAGAAAGAAACAAATAATTAAACATGTTTCTTCTGCTTCTAGGGATCCAAAAAGTGAGTGGAAAGCTTTTACTCATTGTTATTTTCTGCCTTAATGTCTTTAAAGCCTCCTCACGAGGACTTGGTTCATGTTCCTCCTTGGTCTTCTACTCCCCTTAAAAGGCCTAAAGTCCAGGATTCTTCTGAGGATGATTCGGAGTCTACTGATGAATCCCTGTCTTATTCTACTCGCATTCCTTCTCCTTTGGACTATGGGTCAGAGGAGGAGGAATCTATTAGTCCTGATGTTCTTTTGGAAGATATTTCCTTTGGGGACAGGTCTCTAAGATGATGGATTTTTTTTTACATGAGATTGTACACAGGTCTCTGATATCCATAAAAGATACTATGAGTTGTTGCATTTGGATTCTCCTAAACCTGCGGCTATTCCTCCTGTCTTGACTGCTTTAGTGGATGCTTTCTCCAATGCCTCTAATGTGCCTGAGTCTCTCCCCTCTGCTCCCAAGAAGCCTGATAGATTTTATAGGGTTCCTGATGATTGTTCTTTTTTATATAAATGTCCTGCTGCTGACCCTTCAGTAGTATCCATAGCCTCTGATAAGCCATCTCAATTGCTTCCTTTGCCCAAGTTATTGCCTTCTGACAAGGAAAGCAGAACTATGGACAGGCTGGGCAAAAAGGTTTACACTACTGCTAGCCTAGGTTCACATCCTTCTACTAAAGGTAAAAAGAGTGGCAAATGGACTCCTCCTGCTAAGGCTACTCAATTTTCAGGGGCTCCAAAGCCTTCCTTTCTGGACAAACCAGGTGCTGTGTGACTGTCCCTTCCTTCCCAGCCACATTCCTCTTTCTCTTTGCCTTTCTCTTTCTCTTCTGGTTTGGTTTCAAGATTACTCGGGATTCTTGGGTTCTGCTGATCATTCGTCAAGGGTACTTCATGGTGTGCATCCTCAGGAATATCTTCCCTTTTTACCAGAGGTTCTTCAAGATCTCTTGTCTCAGGAAACTGTTCAAGAGGTGCCTGTGTTCCAAAGGTGGAAAGGGTTCTACTCCTGTTTCTAGTACCCTTAAAAGAGGGCACTTGGAGACCTATTCTAGACCTCTCTCATCTAAACAGTTTTCTAAAAGTTCCTTCCTTTTGGATGTTGTCCCTTCAGTTTCTGTTTCCGCTCCTGCTCCCTCATGCCTATATTGTGCCTCTTGATCTCAAGGATGCTCACCTCCATATTCTGATCCGTCCACTTTTCAGGAAGTTTTTTGTGTTTCTCTGTTGTTTTCTGACATTTTCAGTTTTCTACTTTGCTTTTGGCCTTTATACTGCCTCAAGGGTGTTCGCCAAATGCCTTGCTCCTGTGACTGCCTTTTACAGACTTTAAGGAAGCCAAATATTTCCTTACTTGGACTACTTCCATCATATCAGTGTGCATCCTAACCATGTGTTTGAGAATGTGGTGAGTGGACAAATGTTAAGGGCCTCTAGGCTACATGTTAAAGATCAGGATTTTGAGGAATTTATCATAAATGTAAGGACATCAGCAGTGGACTCAGAGCATACCCACACCCACTGGAAACTCCTTTGTGATTCCTAACACTGTTTGCCCTATTGTCATTGCATCCTTGTACATAGCCTGTACTAATTTTACCAATATTTCCAGGACATCGAACCATCACAGGATAGCTCAAATCAGGTTTCCTGTGACCTTGTCATATGCTTTCTCCAAGTCCAAGAATAAATCTTTCAAGATCTCTAACTTCTTCTCAACTATCTGTCTCACTGTAAACATAGGTCAGTTGTGCTGCATCCTGATCTGCATCGAACTACTCATCTGCATATAAACCTGACCCAATTTGGCTTCACTAATGGTAGATCATGCTTATTAAACCTGGTAGACTTCTTTGAGAATGTCACCAAAGCCCTGGATGAAGGCAAAACAGTACATGCAGCCTATCTTTACTTAGCCAAGGCTTTTGACACAATTTCCCACTCAGGCATGTCCAATAAGGAGCTTAACCAAAATGTTTTTTCGGCAGGAACCACAGACATTACCAATAAGGACTGTTGAAGAAATGATGGGCACCATTCCAAAGATTATTGGTAATATTGGTAATACAGTAGGGGACTTTTTTCTATTCAATTTCACCACTAAAGACATTGATAGACAGCATGCCGATGTTTTATCTAAACTAGGATTAAGTTTTGTTCCAGCTAGACGTGCTAGCCTAGCTGATTGCTTAATCGACTTAAAAATGTATATGCAAAAATTTAATTTTACTTTATGGTTTAATGGTGACAATAATGTCGATAATGGCAATAGGCAATAATGTTGGTGTGTGAAAAACTATTATTTTTAACCCTCCATTGAATAATGTGGTTAGTATGTATGAGAAGTTATGTAAGGGGGATATCCGAAGTTTGCCCTCCAAACAAGCATAGAATAGATATTATAATTTAACAACAATGGAACTGAAACATCTTAAGGAGATATGTGAAGATCAGAAAATTAGAGTGATGAAGCCGGACTGGGGGGGGGGGCTTGTGATTATGAATGGTTATGATTATAGTAATAGAATGAATGTTTTGTTATAGGGGGAGGAATACGTTGAAGCTTCACAGAATTAAATTAACATAGCGTATGCCAAAATAGATATGGCCTTATTCGATATGCTTATGGAAGGCTAAATTACACAGCAGGAGTACTGGTTTATGGAGAATAGCGAACTATTTAAAGAAGGTATTTCCGGTATTCCCAAAATACATGTCAATGGCTGACCGGCCTTTCAGACCAATAGTGAAATCGAATCATTCTAAAACCCACTATATACGTAAATTTATGGATGTAATGGTTAAGGGGTCATTTCAGAAGGTTCCCCAAATATGTAAAGATTCCTGGCAATTTTTAACCCAAATCAATGACTTAGAATTTGTTAGTAATTCCTTACTGGTGACTCTAGATGTTAACAACTTGTATTCGGTTATTCCTCATACAATAGGATTAGACTGGTTTGAATAAATTTTATTTCATACAGGGAAATTGACCACAAATAGAGTTAATGTAGTTGCTAGCTCCATGGAATTAGCATTAAAAAATGATTTTTTGAGCTTTGAGGGACAGCTCTTTAAATAGAAGACAGGGGTAGCTATGGGGCAGCATGCACCCCTGTTTTTGCAAATTTGGTGATGGCCAAATGGGAGTCAGAATTTTTATTTAACAGTGGGTATGTACACTCCTGGATGTATTATGCATGTTTTTGGATGATATATTTATTTTATGGATAGATTCAAGGCACAGGTTAAAGGAATTCTTTGAATATATACAGAGTACTACAGAATTCCTTAGGTTCACCTACCAGTACGATCCTGATAAAATTAATTTTTGAGATATAGAATGGAGTAAGGATAGGGAATCTGAAAGATTTCTATCCAGTATTTATAGAATGTCTACCGTTTCTAACACCTACCTCCATTTTTAACAACTGGCACCCTAATCACCAGAAGAAGGCAGTTATAAAAGCAAGCTGGTGAGGTTGGCCAGAATGGTTTCTGTGAACAAAATAGTTTTTAAGGAATGTGAAAAAGTGATGGAAATGTTTTATAACAGCGGTTACCCTATGGAATTTTTAACAGAAATAAGAAATGGAAGTTATGGTAAAAAGAATGGAGAGGGTGTATAAGCCCCTTTTAGGGGGGGTGATTAGAGAGGGAGAAGAAAATTCAAGATGTAATAATTGGAATGTAAGGGAGAATGTTGTTTTAGATCATTCTATTTCCAAAAATATTAAGGAATGCAAATTGTTTGTGTCAACTTTTTCCCTGGATAGTCATGATATCATTAAAATTCTGGAGAAAAATTGGGTCATTTTTACTGTGAATAATGATATTTTTAGGTTGGTTGGTGAGAGACCTGTGGGCATGTTTAGGAAAAATAGGTCCATTAAACAGTTATTGAAGAGATAAAATGTGGAAATAATGTGAGACCAAAGGTTAATTTTAAATGTGGAAGATGTTCCCAGTTCCCTCATTTATTGACTAGTGAGCCTCAGTAAGAAGCTGAGATCCCTCATAAAATCCTCCAAAGCTAGTTACGAAAATAAAATTGCCAAATATTCCAAAGACAACCACAAGGCATTCTATAGCTATGTCAAGTATCTAAATGGCAATACTCAGATGTGCTGTGAGCTACAACAGAATGACATTAAATATACTGATCCCAAGGATATTGTCAATATCCTGGCAGATTGATTCAGTGCCAACTTCACCCCCCTCTCACCCCCTAAAGTGCCCATATCAATACCAAATGATTGCCAGATTCTGGTAATAATGGCCGCACAGGGAAAAATCCACTCTCCAAACCTAAGAATACAGCATCCATGGGACCAGACGACATCCCAGGCTGTGTACTACATGAACTACAAAATGAATTGACACCTCACCTAAGTGTCATGTTTAATCATAGCCTCACCTCAGGCTTCATGCCCACCGAGTGGTGCACAGCTACAGTTATCCCACTCCACAAGGGAGATCCACCTTGGATCCAGGGAACTACCGCCCCATCAGTCTGATGAGCCTGATCTGCAAGGCCATGGAAAGAATTATCATGGAACTTATAAACAAAGACATTGGCAACCTTCAAACACTGCACCCCAACCAGTTTGGGTTCATGAAGGGTCGATCTTATCTCCTGAACCTGACTGACTTCTTCAAACCAGTCTCCAGAGCTGTGGATGAAGGTAAGGCGGTCCACACAGCCTATCTGGTCCTCGCCAAGGCCTTCGACACCATCACCCACTCTGGAATCATAGATAAACTTACTAATCTGGGCATTAATCCCTACATCACTCAATGGGTTACCAACTGGCTTACTGACAGAACCCACACTGTAAAAGTAGCCAACTCCAAATCCAGCTCCAGCCAAGTGACAAGTGGAGTACCTCAGGGTTCAGTCCTGGGACCGCTCTTGTTTGGCATCTACTTCTCTGAAGTACAGGCCAACACTAAGGGACTCTGTCTAACAAAGTTCGCAGATGACTGCAAACTGGGAGCCATTACTGAATCCCCAAATGATGTGGATATTCTACAAAAGGGTCTTACAGAAACAGATGCTTGGTGCCAGAGCCATGGGCTCAAGCTCAATGCCAAGAAATGTATAGTTATCCCCTTTGGAGAAAAAACTTGTACCCATGAATTATCACATAGGTGGCAGTACACTAAACACTGAAAGTGTGATAAGAGACTTAGAGACTTAGAGACACAGGAGGACAGTGGTCTCACCTTCGATAACCACATTGCCACAACAGTCAGGAAATCCTTCTATGAGGCACACCTCATCACTAAGGGCTTTTCATCCAGAAAAAAGGAGGTCATTGTCCCACTGTACTCATCCTTCATTAGACCCATTATAGAATACAACGCCCCATTTGGTATGCACCTCTCAAGACATCTACAACAACTGTAAAGGCTGCAGAAATACCTCACTAAAAGAATTACAGACTTAAAGCAGATGCCCTATGCTGACCATCTAAAAAAACTCCAGCTATACTCTGTCACATATCGTCTACTCAGAGGTGATCTCTGCTTAACATACAAGGCCATGTCAAACCCAGAGCTGTTTAACATACTACACTTAACGAAATCCCAATCCCTCAGAGCGACATGCACCAGGGATCTAAACCTTGTCATCACAATGAACAAAACATGCTGGAGGGATAGGCTCCTGACCCAGATACTCCCCAGACTCTGGAATAGACTGCTCATACATGTCAAGCAGAGCGCCTCTTTGGCCCTCTTCAAAAGGAACCTTGACGATTGGATGGGAGATAGTTAATTCACCCTGGGGATCATGTTAGTTGCCCCGCTAGACAGGGGTCCAGGGAAGTAAATATTATGGGAAGAAATAGCCAACAAATTGTTATGGCTAGGCTTGTATAGACCCTAGGGCTGATAGCCTAGTACCAACCTATGAACCTATGAACCTATGAAAAGATAACTATTAATGAGAGGATTTATAAAGCTTTAGGACATCATAACTGTAAATCAAAATGGGTAGTATACATAGCTAGCTGTCAACGATGTCCTGCTTTTTACGTAGGTAAAACTAGTAGGAAGCTCAAAGAGAGAATATATGAGCATATAGTTGATATTAAAAAGGCTAGGAATACTAATGCCCTTTTATAGACATACAGCAGTATATCCCACCCACGTCTTTAAATTCTTTGTAACTGAGCAAATAGTTAAGGACAAAAGGGGTTATTTCACTGAAGAACATCTAAATAAATGTGAACTGAAATGGCAGCTTATTCTGAATGCCATGAACCCACCGGGGTTTAATGAGTGCTGCACCGTAGCACCTATATTAAAGTTGAGGCAATCAGAAGTATGACATTTTTATAATAATTTCAGTAGATACTGATTTGTGTGGTTTTATTATTTTATTATTTTACAATAGTGTATACTTGTTTTCCAGGATATGGACATTTGTGATAAAGTACTATTTGATTTCAACTGATTTTCTAACTAATTCTCAAACTGATTTTTTAATTGGATTTGTAATGGGTTTATGTTTTGGTATTTTAACTCATTCACTCCAATGGAGCTCAGGTAGTTTGCACTGTAACTTCCAATGTGCAGAGCTTAAGCCTTTTGACAGATTCAGATTATGTCCTTACATTTTAAACAAATGTTTGTGTCTCTGGAATCATAAGCTATGAGAAAAGTATAAATGGCAAACTCTTCAGCACGAACTGTTTGTTTTTTTTAGTGGTAGTATTCTTTAGGTTCTAGGTCTTAAACTGAATTTTATAAGTCACAGTAAATGCAGTAACTATTACATTTGCAATATTTTATAAATAACTTATAATATCTCAGCAACCACTCAAGTTACACACATACTGTCAGATGCATTTGATTCATCTAACTGAGAGCTTTCATATGAGACTAAGAATTTCTACCGGTGTTTCTTGGTTGTTGAGATAATTAGAAAAGTGTGGAAATTCTATCTATATAAATTAGTATCATAAAAACAGCAGTTAATATCTATCTGCACTACACAGAGGCAAATATTAATGCCGTTGACTTTGCTATTGTGTAAGCTTTAAGATGAAATCTTTTAAAACCTTGTACTTACCATGGTTTTGCAATTATTGATGCAAATATGAACAAGCAATATTTGATGCCTAGAGGTGTCAGTAGGAGTTAACTGCAGATGCACCTGGAGGCATCACTCGGATGTAATGAGTTAATGTGATAATTAGTTAATTAGTTTTGTATAGGTATAAAAGCTGAATGTAAAATTTTATTGTCAGTTCTGAAGTCTTTTAGACAAAAGTACTTAACTCTGACATTTTTCGGTAATAAAGTGAAGTCGTGGTTTTATTCGAGTGGTTTATTTTAGTTGTTCCACAGGACTGTGCATCTTCTTTGGTTTATTGGTTTTGCTTCTGTTACCAGTTTGTGTTTGGATTAACCCACATCTCACTAGATGGGTAGCCAACTGACTAACCGACAGAATGCATGCAGTCAAAGCTGGTGATTCCACCTCTAACAGCAAACCAGTTACCATTGATGTACCGCAAGGATCTGTGCTGGGCCCCCTACTGTTTGGGATGTATTTCTCAAAAGTCCAGATGAAAATAGATGGACTGTGGCTTACCAAGTTCACCGATGGCTGAAAACTGGGTGCAGTCATTGAGTCCCCCAATGATGTTGACATACTACAAAAAGGGCTTACACAGACAAATCATTGGTGCCAAAGCCAATGACTAAACTAAATGCAAAAAAATGCTTTATCATCCCTTTTGACAAAGGAGAAGTACCTGCATATTACAATATTGACAGTACCCCCTTAGCTCAAACCCTGCGGTGAGAGATTTGGGAACACAGGTTGATAGCATCCTTAACTTTGATCACCATCTGTCCACAGTGGTAAGGAAGGCCTTCTATGTTGCACATCTCATAGGTAAGGGTATCGCATCCAGAGCTAAGGATGTTATAACTCCCCTGTACTCATCCCTCATCAGGCCACTAACAGAGTACAAAGCTCCCTTCTGTATGTACTTCACCAGACACCTGCAGCAGCTGGAAAGACCTCATAGGTTTCTCACCAAGAAAATGCAGGCCCTTCAACACATGACTTACATGGACAGACTGAAGGCCGTGTCACTATACACTGTATCATACAGGCTGCTGATAGGCGACTTGTGCCTGGCTTACAGATCAGTCTCGGACCCTGCCCTAATGGAAATACTGCACATCCATAATTCAAATGAGACAAGATGCACTCACTCTGGGGATTTTAACCTACCCTACAACATTAACAAGACACGCTGGAGAGACAGATATGTCTCCCAGAGATTGCCACTCCTCTGGAACAAACTGCCAATTCATATAAAACAGAGCTCTTCAATGACCCTATTTAAGGATAATTTAAACAACTGGATGGACCACCATAAATTTTCCCCAGGGATGTCACCTATGTCCCTCTTGGATAAGGGCAGTCAGTGCTGATCAAAGACTCATGCTGCAAAAATAGACCATACAATATGGTCAATAAGGGAACAAGGGTATAACATGATTAGGCTTATAAAGTCCCTAGGGCCAATAGCCTAGTAACTTCCTATGAATCTATGTATATTATTATATAGAAGCAGTTTTAGTAAATTTTACTAAGACAGTCATCAATTGCCAGTGCAGTATTATGATAGTTAAAAAAAAATTATAATTGACATATTTGAGGTGTTCTTTTTCTTAGCAGTTTATAACATGTTTTTCATATGGGACAATGCTCTGTTGTTGACTTGGTGAAGTTATTATGCGCTGGTATTTAAACAACTCACTGGTTTGTTTTTGTATTTTTTGATGACGTCTTAGCAATAAAAGATAAAATCAATAGTGATATCCGACAGTGTTTATTCTTGTTCGTGTATTTGCAGTTTTGGGGGGGGGGTGTTTTTAGCACACCTTACTGTTTGAGTTTTGGGGGAAGAGGTATACTATTAATATATTTTCTGTTTTTTATTTATTCTTCTACCCTGTGATTTGTATTGTATAACAGGTGTTCAAATAATGTTTAACTTTGGAGACAAAGCCTAAAACTGTATTTTTATCTACTCTTATAGCTTCATTATCTAATCTAGTCTAAATGCCACTGCTTTAAATCATAGACATAGCTATCACAATGACTACACCTATCAGCTCCACTGAACTACAGAGCATTCATTGCACTGTTGACTTAACATATGGCAAAGAGAATCCTATTCATAATCACAACCAAGTAAATATTGTAAATGAGGATTTGCTATATTATCAAGTTTACTTACTTATCTATTATTATCCGTGTTATCTTGGCTGGGATTCATACACATCTTGTACATTTGCTTAGTGCCTTCACAGATTAGCTCAATTTTGTGGTAGCACATCACTAATAATATTTTAAGCCTGGCAGTTGGCAAAGAGGATTAAAGCAGTGAGCTGTTAATAAGCAACTTCCTGTGGTACAGGGTTTGATTCTGTCAGCCTTTGTTTACCTACTGTATGACCTTGAGCAAGTCACTTAACCAGACAGTGCTTTGAGGTAAGTGAGAATTTAGGCTAGGCTCATTAGTGGTCTCCTGGACTTTATGCCTAGTAACTACCTATATACTTAAATCAAGAAAAGCAACAGTAGCAATTACATACTCCACAACTCATATAAGGGTGAGTGCTGGAATAGTGAGGCTGAATGTGTGAAACGGACTTAGATATATTAGGTGGGATAGCTACACCTTGAGTATTCCTATTTTTCTGAATAAAAGAATAAGGATATTTTTCTTTCTATTTTGGGCAAAAGTAGCAGGAAGTTTTTTAATGTGACTAAACAGGAATGGTTAGCCTTTAATGATATTCGATCTGACAATGGATTTGTACACACAGGGGCAGCTTTCCTTGAAGGAGTTTGAATATATGTCCAACACTAAACTGGTTATTGCTGGTGTTTTTAAGCTTCCTAAAGTCCATAAGGACTTGGATAATCCACCTTTTAGATGGATTGTTGACGCTCAACGTAGTAAGACCTTTTTTATTGACAAGTATTTGGATTTTATTTTAAAAGATTCTATAGCCAGATTTTCTTACATCAGCAAGGACTAGTGGCATTTTTAGGTCAAATCAACATGGTCCAGTTATCTGGGGATGTGATACTTGTAACAATTGATGTGTCTCTGTCATCCCACATTATTTAGGACTTGATTGGTTTGGAGCACAACTTTTGAATACTAGAGTTTTACAACATGATACTGTCAATACTGTGGTGGCCCTTATGGATATCGTCCTTAAAAATACTTATATATTTTTTGATAATAGATATTTTCAAAAGGTCACTGGTGTGACAATGGGGGCCACTTGTGTCCCTGCTTTTGCCAACCTAGTGATGGCATACTAGGAACAGCATTTTTTGTTCAACAGTAGTTTTAAAGATTGTTGGCTCTTGAATACGCGTTATCTAGGTGATATCTTTATTTTATTGGATGACTCGTTAGAGAAGCTTAATGAGTTTTTTCATTTTATCAATAATACTACTGGATTTTTACAATTCACGTATACATTTGACTATGATAAAATATCTTATCTGGATATTCAATTGAGAAAGAATATTGAGGATGCACGTTTTATTTCTACTATTTATCATAAAATACCTTTTCCAACAACTATTTACATTTTGATAGTTGACATCCACGCCATCAAAAGAAAGCTGTTGGCAAAGGGGAATTGGTTTGTTTGGCATGGACTGACTGAGTGTGAAGCGCTTATTGACATGTTTTATAAAAGAGGCTATTCTTTGTCATTTTTACAGGAAATCAAGGATGAAGTTGTTGGAAAAACGTTTAATGGAATTTTGAAACCTATTCTTTGTTATGATGGTAACAATACTTTTCAAGCTAGAACTTTAAGAAACAATGAATCCTATGTAAGTTCCATACTATTTATTACGAATTTTATGGTGGACAGTGCTTTAATTGTAGATTGTTTGTTTCACAACTGGGCCATTTTTAAATCTGATAGGACTATGTTGGACAAATTGGGTGAGAAACCTGTTGTTGTGTACCAGAAAGATAAATCTTTCAAGAAGCTGCTTGAATGGGGATTGAATAAAATGAATTATAGTAGAAAGGACATGTTTAAATGTGGCAGTTGCCACATATGTAATTATATTTTAGTTGGTGAAAGATTTCTAGTTAAGGGAGTTTCATTCCAAGTTGTTGGTCATTTTTCTTGTGGTTCTAGTCATGTTATATATTTAGCTGTCTGCGATTTCTGTAGGGCTTTCTATGTGGGCATGACTATCAGGATGCTGAAGAACAGGATAGGTGAACATATCGTAGACATTAAGAATTGAAAAAAAAAATGAATGCCTTGTTCAGGCATATTATGTATAATGGCAGCCATTCTTTCCGGTTTGTCATTTTAGATCAAGTAAAGTTGGACCCCCGTGGTTATGTGGTAGATGAACATCTTGCTAGGAATGAATTATTTTGGCAAATAAGGTTAAATGCCACTTGTTTCCCAGGGCTTAATGATTCTGTTTCTAGTTCATCTCTGTTGAAACTAAAGCAATTAGCTAATTAATTGTGTTTAATTGTTTTTGTATTAGCATTGGTTAAATGATGGGTCACATGTTTTTACTACACCATATAATCATTTTGATTTACGATTGAATTTGTTCTGAGAAAGTTCCTAAATTTAGTTGGAACAAAAGCTCTTAACATTTTATTTAAGAGTTATTGGATCTTATTCATGTTTTCCCCTTGACTGAGCACCACAGGAATTAGTTTGTGCACCATCTTGCTTTCGACAATCATTTTAGGAGAACTGAATATTGATTGGCAAACTATTGACAGTAACAGTGCTTCTATGGTCATTAATCTATATGGTTTCATCCAGCTTATTTCAACTCACACAAGGTACACAAAAACTTTGGTAGAGCCTCTACCTCCGACTGGATTCTCTCTAGTTCCCCAGACAAAATCCTCTCATCAGATGCCTTACCAGAGACCTTATGTGATCACTTATCTATCTTCGCAGTAAGGGATCATGAACATAATCAAAAACAGAATTGGTACAACCTTGCCCATAACCTCCCCTCCTTTAGTAAGGACCAGTTCACTGCAGCACAGAAATCAGTCAGCTGGTGTGCTCCTCAAACCCTTCCAATTGATGAAGCTGTAGCTGTTCAACTCAATTTTCCTTGTAGGTTCATACGCGTTTACTAGGCTAATGACCCACAAGGGTCTTTTTAAGCCTAGCCATGCATCTCAAATCTCTGACAAGTTCTGCTACCCTTGATAAGTGTAAGCAGAAGCTTGGGAAATTAAACATTTACAAGCAGGGACCTGGAAGATGAACCATTTACAGGTTGCCTGTGTCCACTAGAGACATTGGTGCCAAACCAGGGGTGAATTTCCTGTTATCCATCCAATTGTCCAAGTTACACTTGAATTAGGTTAGGAAGGAACTTTGTTCACATGGATGGAGAGCCTGTTCCAGAGACAGGGTAGTCTATGGGATATATACCTGTCTCTCCAGCAGGTCCTATTTATATCACAGGCAAGGTTTAAGTCTTTACAATGGGTAATTCTGGTGTTGTCTCTTTTATGGATATGTAGGAGATCCATCAGAGTGGGGTCTGACAATGCCCTGCATGACAGACACAGATCCCTCAACAACTCCACAAGGACAAGAAACACCACTGGTCACAGCTGCTAAATTCTACACGTTTATTCACAAGTTAAGCGCTTTCATCAAAACTTCCTCAGAACATCATAATACTAAAACCCAACCCTTAATACCCATAAGCTACTTAATTAACATAAGGGTGATGTGCAGAGCTGTAGTAACTACAGAGGGATTAAATTGATCAGTCACAGCATGAAGTTATGGGAAAGAGTAGTGGAAGCTAGGTTAAGAAGGGACGTGATGATTAGTGATCAGCAGTATGGTTTCATGCCGGGAAAGAGCACTATAGATGTGATGTTTGCTCTGAGAGTGTTGATGGAGAAGTACAGAGAAGGTCAGAAGGAGTTGCATTGTGTTTTTGTAGACTTAGAGAAAGCATATGACAGGGTGCCTAGAGAGGAGTTGTGGTATTGTATGAAGAAGTCGGGAGTGTCAGAGAAGTATGTAAGAGTGGTACAGGATATGTACGAGGGTAGTGTGACAGCAGTGAGGTCTGCGGTGGGAGTAACAGATGCATTTAAGGTCGAGGTAGGATTACATCAAAGATCAGCTCTGAGCCCTTTCTTATTTGCAATGGTGATGGACAGGTTGACAGACGAGATCATACAGGAGTCCTCATGGACTATAATGTTTGTAGATGACATTGTGATCTGTAGTGAGAGTAGAGAACAGGTGGAGGAGACCCTGAAGAGATGGAGATATGCTCTAGAGAGAAGAGGAATGGAGGTCAGCAGGACTAAGAATATATGTGTGTGAATGAGAGGGACGATAGAGGAATGGTGACGATGCAAGGAATAGAGGTGGCGAAGGTGGATGAGTTTAAATACTTGGAATCAATAGTTCAGAGTAATGGTGAGTGTGGAAGAGAGGTGAAGAAGAGAGTACAGACAGGATGGAGTGGGTGGAGAAGAGTGTCAGGAGTGATTTGTGACAGACGAGTACCAGTAAGAGTGAAAGGGAAGGTCTACAAGAGGGTAGTGAGACCAGTTATGTTATATGGGTTGGAGACCGTGACATTGACAAAAAGGCAGGTGTTAGAGCTGGATGTGGCAGAGTTAAAGATGTTAAGATTTGCACTGGGTGTGACAAGGGTGGACAGAATCAGGAATAAGTATATTAAAGGGTCAGCCCAGGTTGAAAGGTTTGGAGACAAAGCCAGAGAGGCAAGATTATGTTGGTTTGGACATGTGCTGAGGAGGGATGCTGAGTATATTGGGAAAAAGATGGTAAGGATGAAGCTACCAGGTAACAGGAAAAGAGGAAGGCCTAAGATAAGGTTTGTGGATGTGGTTAGAGAGGACATGCAGGTGGTTGGTGTGACAGAGCAAGACACAGAGGACAGGAAGAAATGGAAACAGATCTGCTGTGGCGACCCCTAACGGGAACAGCCGAAAGAAGATGGTGATGAATTAATTAGTTAAACGTTAAATACATCAATTACTGCATCAATACATCTAAAAACTTATATAAACACCTAAAATGTTATAAAAGTACATAAATAAACCACAAGGCCCATTAAAACCTTTTAAAAACTACCCTAAAATATACTTTAATTTTAAAATAGCAGAAATGCTGACATTATCATTTATACCTGGATAATTGGGTACGTCTAAATGCAATTGCCATCTTAATTCACATATATGCAGGTGTAAATCTAAAACCCTACCTTGCACATCTTTGATCAATTGCTGCAACACAAAAAATTTAAAAACATGCCCTTGACATTTCAAAATATGCCTAGCCAATGTATTAGTAACTTTCTCATTTTTAATGTCCAATAAGTACTCACTTATCCTGTCTTTAAAATGCCTACTTGTCTTTCCAATATAAAATGGTAGGCAGTGTTCACATTTAGCCATATATACCGCATTTTGTCTTAAACAAATGAAATGTCCCGGTATATGCATAGTAGACCCATAAATACATAATTGGCTTCCAGTTTCCATAATATGCTTACAAGTTGCACACATTCCACATTTAAAGTTCCCCATTTTCCTATTCATACTATGGGATCTCATTTAACTACCCATCTCCAGAATTTCCTTAAATAACCTATATTTCCTAAAAACAAGTCTGAGGGATATCCCCAGTTTGTCTTCTATGTTCCTATCCAATTGTAAAAGTCCCCAATTTTTCTTAATAACCTAAATGACCTATTCCACATCCTGGTTAAAGGTAGTAAAGAACATCAGCCCCCCCTTCCTTTGAAAATTCAGGATCCTGCCTCCTGTTCAAACTCTCATGACTTCCCAAAGTCCTTGCTGTTGTTCCTGTTAATATGGCCCTATAAAAGCCTTCACATCTCTTCCTTTTAATGTCATCTTTTAATGATATACAAAGTGGTTTGGGGTAACCCTTTTTAATAAGGCTACCCTTACCAACTGGCCTTTTACTATAGACCTCTTTTGATGGTAAAGGTGCCAACTATGGAAATCCAAATATGAATTAGAAAAAGTGGATTTCCTATGTATCCCTGAAATCAAGATCTTATTCCTTTTATCAATCATTAAACTCACATCCAAATAGGAAATCTTTTCACAACTATAGTCATATGTAAACTTAAAAAAATTCTACCCTCTGATTAATATATTCAAAAAATTTTTCCAACTCCTCCTCCTGTCCTTCCCAAACCATAAAAATATCATCCAAGAACCTTGTGTAATGTTTGATATGAGTTTTAAATTAACTGGGAAATATAAATTCTTGTTCCCAGTAGGACATTACATAATTGGCATATATGGGGGCACATGTAGCCACAATAGCCACACCAGTCAATTGTTTGTAGTACTACCCTTCAAAATGTAAAACAAATATTTTTAACACTGCCTCCATTAAGGCAATAAATACATTAATCTGATCCTGATCAAATAAGTAGGTTTTGTTTAACTGTAATTCTAACCATACCAACCCTATGTTGTGGGGTATCACAGAAAACAAGTTGCACACATCCACTGTAACCAAAAAAGTTTCATCGGTAACAAGCACACCATTTAATTTTTCTAAAAAATGCCATGAATCTTTTGTAACATAAGAAAACACCCCCAGCCCTTTTTGTAAGTGGTAACCCAAGTACGTACTTACGAAGCAAGTCTTACCACGCTTCCCATCCACTATAGGCCTGAACTTCAAATTCTCCAACCCCTTATGTATTTTTGGTATTCCAAATATATTGGAAACCATGGGATACTCATTCTTCAAATATTTAAATTCATTTTCATGAATTTGCCCTTGGAATAACATATCTTCAAGCAACAGATCCAACTTTTGATATGCTATACGAATCTCATTGCTGTTACTCTAACTGTAAGTTTCATCCATCAAAAGCGTTGTCATGTTGTCAAAATAATCATTTCTATCCATAATTACTGCCCCATTTCCTTTATCAGGTTTCATTATGTGAATGCTTCAGAGGCTATGTCTGACAACACACTTCTCTCTTCCAAGGACATGTTACTATTGGGGGGGGGTTAAATTTGTCTTAACCCCTTCCCTAATATCTATTTCACAGGCCTTTTCATAAATTCCTACCACATTGTTTGCAGGAGGATTGAAACTGCTTGGCCTTTTTAAACACTGCCCCAGTTTGTCCATGGATTCTCCTCTGAACCACATTTTCAGGTTCATTTTGTGTGTAAACAACTTTAAATCAATCAAAACATCAGACAATACCCCACATCTACTTGGCACATAGGTGAAACCTTTGGAAAACAGATCCCTCAACAGCATGTAGGAGACAGAATACAAAGATAGGACCTTAAGGCAGTCTGCATAGGACATTTTACTTATGCCCTGTATTCTTTTAGTGAGGAATCTCTGTGGCTGTCCCATTTGTTAGATATGCATGGTTAGGTACATACCAAAGGGGGCACTGTACTCAATGACAGGCCTGATGAATGCCAAATACAGTGGAAAAATGACTTCCTTGGACCTAGATGTTTATAAGCTGCACAACATAGAATGATTTACTTACTACTGTAGACATGTGATGGCCAAAGACCAGATTACTGTCTATGTGTGTTCCTAAGTCCCTGACTACTGGGTCAGGTCTAAGGGTGTTTTGTCAATATGATATCTACCAGGGGTGGATGACTTTCTGAAGGATACTATTGTGCATTTCTTGGCATTTAGTTTCAGTCCATTGCTCTGACACCAGTTGTTTGTCTGTGTCTGCCCTTCCTGGAGAACATTTGTGTTAGTGTGGGATTCAACAACAGCTCCTAATTTGCAATCATCTGCAAATTTAGTCAGCCAGAGACCATTGACATTGGCCTTAACTTCAGAGAAGTAAATTCCAAGAAGGATCAGTCCAAGGACCAATCCTGAGAGACTCCACTTGTGACTGTCCTCTTTTAGAGGTAGACTCCCATATTCTAACTTCCTGTGAACTGTCTGTGAGTCTGTTGCCTATCCACCTGGTGACATACAGGTCTGTACCTAACCTCTTGATTTTGTCAACAATGCTTGAGCTGGGTATTGTGTCAAATCCCTTGACCAGGTCAAGGTAGGCAGTGTGAACCATTTTGCCCTCATCCATTGCTTTGTTGACCTTCTCAAAATAAGTCCACCAAGATGAGTAGGCATGACCTGCCCTTGATGAAACCAAATTGGGTGGGGTCCAGTGTCTGCAGGTTTACTATATCATTATTGACTATTTCCATGATAATTCTTTACATATAAGACTTATGTGTCTGTAGTTTCCAGGGTCTGTAGATGGTCTTTGTGCAGAGGGATGACTGTTGCTGTTCTCCATTCATGAGGCACAAAGCCTGCTTGGAGGCTATAGTTACAGTAAATAGCAATTCCAGAGGACCTGATAGGTCATGTGTCATGCTATTTACAACGCATCCTGGGATATTGTCTGGGCCCATTGATGCAGTGTTCTTGGCTTTAGAGAGAGCATTAAGAACCTGTTCCCTAATGACAGCAGGGGGAGGTATATTTTATGGTATATCCTGAGAGGTTGAGGGAGAGAGATGGTAAAGTTAGAGCTGAATTTTTTGGCCGGTAGGTTTACTATATCTTCTGGTCTCTGGTTGACTGAATTTGCAGATTACTGCAAATTAGGAGCTGTCATTGAACCCCACACTGACAAAAATGTTCTCCAGGAAGGGCTGACATAGACAAACAGCTGGTGTCAGAGCCAAGGACTAAAACTAAATGCCAAGAAATGCATAATAGTATCCTTTGGGAAGTCATCCATCCCCGGTAACTATCATATTGACAACACACCCCTTAGAGCTAACCAAGTAGTCATGGACCTAGGGGCACACATAGACAGTAATCTAGCCTTTGATCATCACATGTCTAAAGTAGTGGGGAAATCATTCTATGTTGCTCAACTTATAAACAAAGGTATGGCACCTAAGTCCAAGGAAGTAATTGTTCCACTGTATTCAGCATTCATCAGAACTGTCATTGAGTACAATACCCCCTTTGGTATGTACCTAACCAGGCATATCCAACAGCTGGAACATCCACAGAGGTTCCTCACTAAAAGAATACAGGGCATAAGCCTAATGTCCTATGCAACCACCTCATGGCCTTATCCCTGTATTCTGTCTCCTCAGACTTTTAAGGGGAGATATTTGCTTGGCGTACAAGGCGTTGTCAGATCCCACTTTGATGGACCTCCTGCATATCCACAAAACAAACACCACCAGAATTATCCATTTTAAACACTTAAACCTTAACTGTGATATAAATAGGACCTGCTGTAGAGACAGGTACGTATTCCACAGACTGCCCCGTGTCTAGAACAGGCTCCCCATCCATGTGAAGCAGAGTTCCTTCCTAACCAAATTCAAGTGCAACTTGGAAAATTGGATGGGGAACAGGAAGTTCATCCCTTTTTTGGCACATATGCCTCTAATGGACACAGGCAACCTGTAAATGGTTCATCTCCCAGACCCCTGCTTGTAAATGTTTAATCTCCCAAGCCCCTGCTTACACTTATCAAGGGTATCAGAACTTGTCAGAGATTTATGATGAATGATTTGGCTTAAAACAGCCCTTGTGGTCGTTAGCTTAGTAAACACTTATGAACCTATATACATATATTGTCTACAACATATTTGTGTTCCATGCACTGTGACACGATATAGGAGTGTGAATCACTACTACCCTATGTGGCTGAATCCCAGCCCTAATATCATCACATTAAAAGCATAAATGTCCTTAGTATTAATTCTATCTATGGCTATGCTGTTCCAGTCTATGACTTTTAATTAACTGTCATAACTATATGTTACAGACTTTAATTGCTCTTTCTTTTGGATTCTAGGCTATGCCCCAACAGGTCCCCAGTGATTCAGTGTATTACCCCAATAAATATATTCAAATTTGGACGGCGCAGTGGTGCAGTGGTTTGCATTGTCGCCACCCAGCAAGAGGTTCTCCAGTTCAGTTATCGGCAGGGGTACCTTCTGTGTGCAGTCTGCATGTCCTCCCTGTGTTTGTGTGAGTTTCCTCTGGATGGGTTGGTTTTCTGCCACATTACAAAGACATGCATCTGGAGTGTTTCTCTCTGGGCCTCTTCTGAAAATTGGCTTGTTCCAAGTCAGAGTTTCCTAGTAAAATAATGTTAAATAAATAAGTTAAATAAAACTCCCCTCAGTCATGTTAAAAGATGGGACTGTTGTTATCTGCTTTATACTGGCTTAATTATTGCAGATGCATCAAGCTACCCTTCATCAGGAATGGGTCAAGTATACCTCTTCATACCTCTTATCCGTCCAGATTTTTGCCTTGTATAATGACAGACATTTGACTTCATATCCTTCAGAAAATACATGCTCACTCAAAACTTTTTATTCCAACTCTCAGAGCAATATTTAAAATCTGTCCCTATTTATGGGTTTTGTGCTCCACATTATTTTTGTCTTTGTCTAGATATCCTGACCTAAGAGGTTGCGAGGTATGGTGTCCAGAAATGACAATGCCGCATCTCGTAAGTGTTAACTCATCTAGGATAGTATTGTTCTGGTTGCAAGTAAATTTATTCTGGGATAATTGGCAATGTTTTGTATAATATTCGTTTAGTAAATTTCAGATTGTGGCTTCATCTTATCCTTGTTATAATTACACATTTTCTGATTGTGACAGACTGTCTTTCATTCTATTGTTCCACCTGTGTTGGACTATTACTTCAAAGTCTCTTAGTTTCTTAGTGACTTATATACTTGCTAAGCTCAGTCTGAGGGAATGGGTTTTTCATGGGTACCTTTACCACTTACTCTCTTACGTTTAATCCATCTGCTACTACATCTGTCTTCTACCCTCACTTTAGTTCGCTGGACTTATAGCAACTTATCCCTCCTGAATGGATTCAATGTCTATAACAGGAACTCCTTTCTTGCCTTATGGCCATTTGACATCCCCTGTCCAATTCTGGCAATAACCTTGCTCTGCTACTGGCTTAGTATTCCTCATAGTCACCAGGTAGAGCATGATACGACCCTGGGTTTTGTTCAGACAATCTGTGAGGAGATTATCCCACTAAGAATTTCTTGTAGCTGCCCTAAGGTAAAATATATATTATGGTACAAGCATTTTTGTTGCCTCTGCCAGTTATCGTGGGAGTCAGTTTGACATAATTAGCTGATGAACAGGGTATATAACTCTGTGCCCCCTCCTCAGGAATTATTATTTAAAGCAAGGCCAATATGCAGAAGCCTAGAATTATCTCAGATATACTGGCACAGCAGATATCATTGTCACCTCACAACAAGAGGTTCTCATGTTCTGTTCTTGGCTGGGGTGCCTTCTGTGCAGAATCTGCATGTCCTCCCTTTGTTTGCGTGGGGTTTCTCCAGGTGTTCCAGTTTCCTGACACATTCCAAAGACATGCAGTAGGTGCATTGTAGACTATAAATTGCCAGGAGGTGTGAGTGTGCGTGTGAGAATGTGATATGGAAGAACAGCTACAACAAGGCCAGCCATGCAGTAGTGTGAACCTTGCCTCTAGGTGATTGTCACTGTTAAAGTGGCACCCCGACCCTATGTGTGAAAATGGGGAAAAGAGGTTGTGGATGGATGGATGGATGGATGTTGTAGCTTTCATCGTGGAGGCCTAGTTTGATAATAACTTAGAATATCATCTTTCTATAGCCATACCGTGAAGTTCTTGTGTCATTAAGTGCAACAGGAGTGATAATGTCTTTGGAGGTGTAACCACCTGTTTTATATTTAACCTTGAGGCTTATCAGATTGCTAATGAACCTGCAGACAACCTTGATTATGTCTTCATGGAAGGTAAAACCTGCAGAGTTGTACTTGTATACCATCAACAAGGTGATAAAAGAACATTTCTACAAGTGTTTGCAGTCTTCCTTATCTAGATTTACCCCATTTCTCATTGTTAGTTGACTGTGGGTGACTTTACAGTCTTTGCAAATGATGGAGCTTATAAAACTGTCCATTTGTTTCTCTAGCTTTTGGGGAGACTGCGATTTAGTTGAGGAGGTTTCCTCCTGCACTCATTTTAAGAAGCCACATACTGTGCTGGATATTTTCCTTTATTGTGGTGGTTCTAAAGTTGAAGGTAGAACTGTTTTAGTCCAACCACTGTCTGATGAACTTTAAGTCAGGATCACTATTTTGATTTCCAGATATCAAGCTGACTCAATATCGGTATCGGGACTTGGAAAAACACATCTTTACCTGTTATCCTTATTGGATCAGCTTCAGTTTGCCTAAATTCAGGCGATTGGTCGTGTCTTGGATCATCTTCAGTCTACTGTTGTGCACACACACACTAACACAATTGTGGCATCAGTGTATTGTAAAGGCTGAAAGACAGAGGATGTTAGATGATTTAAAGTATAACCTGTGTGTCAAAGTCAAAAAATTGTTTTTTCAGTATATTATGTAATTTGGCTACAGTGACAGAACTTTATAGAATGTTTTAACTATTTTTGGCTGTTGTATGCCTTTTTTGCTAATATAAAGCATTTTATAAAGCATTTATGTTTATGGTGGTGAATTTGTACTCAGAAATGTTTATTGGTGTGTTTGTTTGATGGCTTATATTTCTGGAATTTATAGGTTGACAGTGTATTTGCTTGTCAGTCATTGTTTATAAAATCAGTGAATCATACTTTACCCAGAATGAAATCCACCTAGTATTGCTGGTTCTTGTTTATATAGGGGCAGGGAAGGTATGAGGATTCCACTGGCTACAGCCATCAGACTAGCAGAGAATGATACATTAGATACTAGTACTGTTGCATGTAGTACAATTAAATTTGTCAAAAATGTAGAGACTGGGACTTGGCAATCTCCGTGGCAAGAATCTTTGCTATTGTAGCTGTACTGCATCCGGCTGACAGAACTCACAGACCTAAAGGAGTACCATGTGATAAACATCTCTGGCACTAGAAGGCACCTTTGAGGCAAGAAAATAGTACTGGAGATGTAAATGGGAAGCCATGCTATTTTACTCACTTACTGTGGTGGTGACATTCTACTTTAATTGCCAGAGCCCACAGTTCTTGCATTCTCACTTGAGATAGTATTGCTCACATATATATTACTGGAATACACCTCTTAGTTGGGAAAATGTCGCTGATGTTCTAGTATTGGCACTGCTACTACTGTCCTGAACAGTACTGTCCTGTATTTGTGGTCCACTGTGACAAATACGCTGAGGCTATTAATTAATTACCACATGTATGTCACATGCTATAAAAGAAAATGCAGGGACAGTACCATTCATTCCACCCACAGATTTAAAATGGTATACCACCATAACGTTAAGATGTGGCCAGACACAGAAGTGAAAGTGGCATACTCATGCAGACAGCAGAGAACCACAAACAACCCAATTTAGATGGGAGGACTCTAAGCACAACAAGTATGCCTGTAGTTACAACTGACTGCTGTCAATAAAGTTTATCAGCTGCCTGTCATTAGTGAGTCACTGACAGGCACTACTATGCAAGGGAAGAGGTACAAGGTTATCCTTTTAGACACAAAAAACACTGGTGATGTACCTAGTCAGGTGGCAGCCTATGCACTGCGTGAAGTCTTCCCTTCATAGGCAGTTGAACATGCAGACCATACATTCAGAAAGGGAATATGATAAACTGTGTATGGGGATTCACCATTTGCAGCCCTTAACTGTTGGTGTGAATGACCTGAGAGTTGGTGTGAATGACCTGAGACGTACTTCCCTGGACTACATGAAAAGAGACATGGAGGAGCTTTCTGATCTTGTAGCCCAGGCCGCTATGACCCTAGCCCTGAGTAGCATCCTGCCATCACCCAGAATTATACCACAGTACAAGGACAAAATGCTTGACTTCAACAACTGGCTAAGCTTCTGGTGTCATTCTAAGCGGATCCAGTATCTGTCTGCCTGGGATGACATGATCGACAAACCATGATGCTTTGCCAGAGATGGCCTGCACCTGTCATCCTTGGGATTCTGGATACTGGCTAAGGCTCTTGCCACCCCTATAGTGCTTTTTTTAGGCAAGATTCAAATGACAAATTCACCACCGTAACAGGTACAAGCAAGCAAAATCTGAGGGTAATGCTACTCAATGCTAGAAGTCTAAACTTCAAAATGCACTCACTCGAGGCACTCCTTAAAATGGAGAACATCGACATCTGTGCAGTGACAGAGACCTGGTTCAAGGCTCCAGAAAGCACCCCTGCATTACCAGGCTATAATTACTACCACACCTTTCGGCCACCTAACTTGGACCGAAGCACTAAAGGCAGAGGTGTGTCCATATTCATTAAGGATATCCACACCTCCAGGCTAGTTGCTCAGCATAATGCATCTGAGATTATCCAAGTGCAACTAACTCTGGTCAAGACCGCAATGCAAATTGTAGCTTGCTACAGATCCCCCACCATGCTCCAGGATTCCCACTCCTCATTTCTTGATACACTGGAAAATATTACTGTACAACCTAACACCCTAATAATGGGCGATTTCAACTACCCCACCATTAACTGGGAAAACTACTCATGTACCAACTCTTGTGCTCAACATTTTCTGGAATTCATAAATTCCAATGCCTTGGATCAACTTATCCACACCCCCACCAGGGGCAACAATATCCTAGACCTGGTCATTACCAACATGGGCAACCGGTGTTCCACGCAGAGGTCAATTCCTCATTGGTCAGTTCCAACCACAAGCAAATCACCCTAGAAATCCACATCCCAGCCCCACCCCCCATTAGGGAAACCACCATAAAAATTTTCTCCAAAGCCAACTTCACACCTCTTAAGACAGAAGTGGCAAACTTCACAACACTCATGCTGATGGACAATAGAGATACAACTGCTGAATCTTATACAATTGCACATTATAAGCACTTACACGAGTGCAAGGATCATGCAGTCCCTAACAGAACCAAGATGCTATCCTCCAAAAAAAGGAAGCCAATCTAGTGGTCCCCTGTTATAAACAAACTCTACAACAGAAGAAAGACACTTTTGCAAAAAAGAGTAAAATCCCATGATTGGAGGAACTCCGTGGTCAGCCTCAGTAAGAAGCTGAGATCCCTCATAAAATACTCCAAAGCTAGTTATGAAAACAAAATCGCCACTGATTCTAAAGACAACCACAAAGCATTCTATAGCTATGTCAAGAATCTCAATGGCAACACTCAGATCTGTTCTGAGTTACAGCACAATGGCACTAAATATACAGAACCAACTGATATTGCCAACATCCTGGCAGATAGGTTCAGTGCTAACTTTACCCCTCTCTCATCCCCTAAAGGGCCCATCTCTATACCAGAAGAATGCAAAGTACCTGTAATCACGGCTGCACAGGTAGAAAACACACTCTCCAAAGCCAAGAATACAGCATCCATGGGACCTGACAACATCCCAGGCTGCGTTCTACATGAACTACAGAACGAACTGGCACCCCACCTAAGTACCATGTTCAATCATAGCCTCACCTCAGGCTTTGTGCCCACTGAATGGCGCACAGCAATGGTTATCCCACTCCACAAAGGGGGAGCCAACACGGACCCCGGGAACTACCGCCTCATTAGCCTGATGAGCCTGGTCTGCAAGGCTATGGAGCGTATCATCATGGAACTTATAAACAATGACATTGGTAATCTCCAAACTCCGGACCCTACCGAGTTCGGGTTTGTAAAAGGCAGATCATGTCTCCTAAACCTGATAGACTTCTTTGAAGTGGTCACCAATGCTGTAGATGAGGGTAAGATGGTACACATAGCCTATCTAGATCTTGCCAAAGCTTTCGACACCATCCTCCACTCTGGAATTATAGACAAACTCACTAAACTAGGTATAAATCCCTATGTCACAAGATGGGTTGCCAAATGGCTCACTGACTGAACCCACACTGTGAAAGTAGCAGACTCTAAATCCAACTTCAGACCAGTGACAAGTGGAGTACCACAGGGTTCAGTCCTAGGTCCTCTCCTGTTTGGTATCTACTTCTCTGAAGTACAGGCTAACACAGAAGGTCTTTGGCTAACAAAGTTCGCAGATGACTGCAAACTAGGAGCCATAATCAAATCTCCTAATGATGTGGACATCCTACAAAAGGGCCACACTGAGACAGATGCCTGGTGTCAAAGCCATGGCCTCAAGCTCAATGCCAAAAAGTGCACTGTCATCCCTTTTGGTAAAAACTCTGTACCCATGAACTACCACATTGGCAGTAGTCTACTTAACACCGAAAGTGTGATAAGAGACCTTGGGACACAGGTGGACAGTAGTCTCTCCTTTGATAATCACATCGCCACAGTAGTCAGGAAATCCTTCTAAGTGGCACACCTCATCCTAAAAGGTATCTCATCCAGGAAAAAAAGAGGTCATTGTTCCCCTCTACTCATCACTCATTAGACCCATTGTAGAGTACAACACCCCTTTTGGTATGTACCTCACAAGACATCTACAACAACTGGAAAGGCCACAGAAATACCTCACAAAGAGGATTACCAGCCTCAAATAGATGCCCTACGCAGACCGTCTCAAAAAACTCCAGCTTTACTCTGTTGCATATCACCTACTCAGAGGCAATCTCTGCCTAACATACAAAGCTATGTCAAACCCAGAGCTGTTGGACATGCTCCACGTAAAGAAATCCCAATCCCTCTGAGCTACATGCTCTAGGGACCTAAACCTTGTCACCACAATAAACAGAACATGCTGGAGGGATATATTCCTGTGTCAGAGACTTCCCACACTCTGGAACAGACTACCTATCTATATCAAACAAAGCTCCTCATTAGCATTCTTCAAGAAAAATCTTGATGACTGGGTGGGAGATAGGAAATTCACCCTGGGGATCACTTCTGTGGCTCTGCTTGACAGGGGCACAGGAAAATAATTTTCTTGGGTGACAAAAGCCAGGGTACCATTTGGCTAGGCTTATATAGGCCCTAGGGCTAATAGCCTAGTACCTACCTATGAACCTATGACCTACCCTGAGGTCATTCATCCTCAGGTCAAATGAAATAATTTCTACTACTGAGCCTAGTTAAAAGAATTGGCTCAGTCAGTTGGGATGAGTGAAAAACATGTCAGCCACATAAACAGAAACTGGAGAGCATGTAATGTGAGTTGTCCCTGTTTTATTCAAGATATTAGATTATTTACTGTAGAACAATCTATCTGAGAGTCATACCCTGCACATTTGACTATATCTCTGCATATTTCAGGCTCAAGTACTACCATCACATATAGCACCAATGCAGACAGCTGATTATTATACATCTAGTATAAAGAACCTCTGCACAACACATGGCATCCATAGTACTCAGTGTGCGAACATCTGCACAACACATGGCATGCATAGTACTCAGTGTGCAAACATCTGCACAACACATGGCATGCATTGTGTGCAGTGTGTGAACATTTGCACAACACATGGCATGCATAGTACTCAGTGTGCAAACATCTGCACAACACATGGCATGCATAGTACTCAGTATGCAAACATCCGCACAACACATGGCATGCATAGTACACAGTGTGTGAACATCTGCACAATGCATTGCATGCATAGTACTTAGTGTGCGAACATCTCCACAGGTGAGTTGGGGATTCCCATGCAGCAGTCTTTTCCAGGAATACTGTTCCCCTAGTCCATCCTGCATAACCACAGAGCCAGAATGCATTTATAACCATGAGTATATCTAATACTCTGCAGCAGTTCTACTTATTGCCAGTCAATGGAATATGTATGTTATAGATGTACACTAATGCCCATTTCTGTTTACCCTTCCATGAAAGTAGTACATCTGGTGTAGACAGTGTAGACACCATCAGTCAGGAAGTGCAGAAACAGTGATGGAGATCCCAGACACCTTTCCTTCACAAATGCAGATATAGCATTTCCAGAGCTAGAGAAGGAATCTACTGATGAGGTGGAAGGGCAGGTACAACAGGAGCTGCATGTGGTTAGCAAAGTTGATAACTATCATGATAATTGTAACAGCATTCTATTAGATATGCATATGTGGTCTGTCATGGGTAGCAGGTATCACACACACACGCATGCCAGTGTCAGCAACTGAACATAATGCTATCAGTCGTGGCAGTGTGGTACTCAGAGAGTGACAAAACTGTACCACTAAGATCAACCATATCATTTTAAACATCTGCTTCAGTGTCAAACAAGCTCCTAGTGCCTATAGTCACTGTATTGAAACAGGTGGGGGCATGGATGTGGAAGACAAAAGAAAATATACAGTCTGTACACACATACAGCACACAACTTTTGCACAGTACAGCAGGCTGTGATGTGAGATCATCTAACACCAGTGCAACTTTGCTGCAGTCCTGTCTGTGGGGGAAACAGGACTTTCAGTCTGCTGCATGACATGGGGACATCAGATATGGTGCAGTATCATGCCAGTGTGGTCACTAACCTCTCAAGATGGACTGTCAGATGCCTTTATGCAACACATAAGGGGTTGTGCTGAAACACATGAGTGTGCAACATACAATACAACTACAACATGCTTGCTGTACTATGTCACTCTCAGCAGCAGCAGCAGCTTGGTTATCTTGTTGGTGTCAGTAAAACTGGCACCCATCAGACACTTGCACCACCTGCTTCTGCTGTTCCTGCATCCTTTGGGCAAGTTGCCACCTACATGTGGTCACATGCTGGCTGTAAAAGGCACTTCAGAAAATGTATTTAGCATTTGTTTAGAAAGTCCGATTTGGAATAAAGCCAATTTTCAGTGGAGGCCCAGGGAGAAACACTCCAGAATACATGTCTTTGTAACATGGGAAGAAACCAGAGCACCTGGAGGAAACTCACAAGAATGCAGGGAGAACATGCAGACTCCACACAGAAGGCACTCCAGCTGAGAATCGAACCAGAGACCTCTTGCTGTGAGGCAACAATGCTACTGCTGCATCACTGTGCCATCCTAATAAACATGCTCCCCATCAGGGAATCAAACCCTGGTCGCCTGTGTGAAGGGGTGGGGGGGATACTCACCACTATACTAATGAGGAAGACACTAGAAATAGACATAAGATAACCTGTAGCAGAACTATATGGGTAGAACCAAAGTTTTTTTTTTCATTAAGTTATTAGAGCAGTTAAATAATTAACAATGCATCAGCTGCACACTGGATAACATCAAAGCTCCTTTTAATTAGCAAAAAGATCATCATCACCCCCCTTTTTTCCTATTTTCTACATAGAGTCAGGGTGACACATCAACTGTTGCCATCTCTCTTGATTCAATGCCATTTTCCTACTTCCTTTGACAGTCATTCCTGACTATCATAGGTCTTCTCTCACACAGTCCATCTATCTCTTTGCTGGATGCCCTCATTTCTTCTTGTTTACTTCCTATCTGTCCTAAATCTTTTTTATCAGAATGTCTTCTACTTTCATGCACATTTACCTGAACCACTGTAATCTGTTCTCTTTGACCTTCTCTACAATTGAAGTTACTTGGGCTTTTGCTTTGATGTCCTCATTTCTTCATCTGTCCCACAGTGCCCATACCACCACACATGTCTGGCAGTTCATCTCCATCACTTCAAGCTTCCTGAACTGCTTTGCCTTCACTGCCCAAGTTTCAGTACCATACAGTACTACTGGGTGCACCTCTGTTTTGTACACCCTACTTTTAAGAGCCTTTGGCATTCTTCTACTATACCTGACTAGGTTTACTATCAAAATATTGTACAACAGTCATAAGAAAGTTGGAAGGTTGAAACTCATGGTTCCAAGTTTCTGTAATGTTGATCCGTACATGTTCAAATCCACAACAGCAAATGCTAGTGTGCATTCACTGTTGTGAGTTTGACGTTCTGATTGGAGACTGTACTACAGTGGGGATCAGGAAATTTACCCTTTTACTCACTGTAGTGTGATCTTGGAGTTTGTATACGTAATTAGCAGGGGGTTCAGCCCTCTACATGGAGGGTGCAGGGGGGCTTGTCCCCCTGCAAAACGTTAGTAGGAGATCACTGGAAGTCCAGGTACATTGGATATTGTTGAATGTCGAATTATTGACATTGCCACATTCGGTGTTTTGAACAGAAGATGTTTGAAATTTATGATGTTTTTCTTCGTGTAAGTTATCATTTGCACAAGTGTGTTTCGTCATTTTGATAGTAAACCCTTGACACTCTGTATAAGTTGGCTGCAGCCACTCTGATTCTAGCTTTGGCATCCTAATTCACACTTTTCTTCTCCTCTAGCATACCTCCCAGGTATTTGAAACTGTTAACTTGTTCCACTATTTTCCCTTCTATCTCAATTTCGGCTTCTTCTGATTACAACAATCTTATCTGTACTCAGTTTCATCCTGTGTGCCTTCAATTTTGCATTCAATTCCTCTATTCCTTGCTAAAGGTCTTGTGTAGAGACTGTCTGTAATGCCACATTATCTGCATGCAGAAACTTTGTTGATCTGTCCCCACTGACTTGTTTGCTAATGTAGTCCATCATCGGTATGAACAGCAATGGACTCAGAGCCGAACCCTGATGCACACCCACTCCCTCTGGGAGCTCCTGTGTCAGTCAGAACTCTGTTCATAGTTGTGTCATTGTACATAACCTGAACTAATTCTACAAATGTTTTTGAGATTTCAGACATCACCAGACTGCCCAAATCAGCTTTCTTGAGACCTTGTCATTTGCTTTCTTCAAGTCTAGGAATACCCAATTGGATTCATTCCTCATCTCTAACTTTTTCTCAACTGTCTGTCTCCCTGCAAACATTGGGTCAGTTGTGCTGCATCCTGATCTGAATATGAACTGCTCATCTCCCATCTTACTTTCTATTACTCTTCATATTCCTTTATCAGTCATCATCTTCAAAACTTTCATGCAGTGTGACAGGAATTTGATACTTTGATGCTCTAAATAAAAATGAGTGTTTAGCTGTATATTGTACTATTAATGGAATTTTGTTAGTTAAAAAATTGTTTTATTGCTTAAGAGTCAAAAATTGACAATTTTCAGACATACAAAATAATAATCAGAAAATTTATTTTTTAGACTATGCTTAGAACAGATACTCACAAAATCTGCACTTATGTGATATTTATACACTGCTACTGCACAGCCTCATATCTGACTTTTTAATACTTACTTAATGGATAAATGCCTACACGTGTGATTGTATTATACATTTTAGAACATAGCAGGTGTGTGTGTGTGTGTGTGTGTGTGTGTGTGTGTGTGTGTGTGTGTGTGTGTGTGTGTGTGTGTGTGTGTGTGTGTTTGAACTCTGTGAAGCAGTGGTGGTGGTTAGCCATATAACTTAAAAGTGATAAACACAGATTATTGACTGAGATTCACTGTTATAAACAATGGGTCTGAGAGTACGGTCTGCTCAGTGTATCAGAACCTGACAGTATTAAGTGTTATTTACATGGTGTATCTGACAGTATCCTTAAGTCTTTTTTTTATCAAAACATTTTTTTATTTTCAATTAAAATAACATTTACATAATATTTTAAATATCATTTTAAACAAATATATACAATATTTACAATAGCCTGACTTTCAATTGTATACACTGTGTGTTATTAAATATAGAATTAACAGATCAGTTATCAGAGATACATCATCGTCTTCTTTTGGCTGTTTCCATTAGGGGTCGCCACAGTGGATCATCTGTTTCCATTTCTTCCTGTCCTCTGCATCTTGCTTTGTCACACCAACCACCTGCATGTCCTCTCTCACCACATCCATAAACCTTATCTTAGGCCTTCCTCTTTTCCAATTACCTGGTAGCTTCTTCCTTAGCATCTTTTTCCCAATATACTCAGCATCCCTCCTCAGCACATGTCCAAACCAACATAATCTTGCCTCTCTGGCTTTGTCTCCAAATCTTTCAACCTGGGCTGACCCTCTAATATACTTATTCCTAATCCTGTCCACCCTCGTCACACCCAGTGCAAATCTTAACATCTTTAACTCTGCCACATCCAGCTCTAACTCCTGCCTTTTTGTCAGTGCCATTGTCTCCAACTCATACAACATAGCTGGTCTTACTACCCTCTTGCAGACCTTCCCTTTCACTCTACAATATTGATTATTACAGAGTGTCCAACAAAGATATAACTTTCTTCCAAATATTATTTACCAATGGCCTGGGATAGATTCGTAGTTCTTTGATTTTTATTTCAATCTATGCAGTTGTCTTCAGTAAAGTGCAGAAGTCTTCGAAGGTCAGGGGTGTATTTGAATTCGACCTTCTGGTTACGCATTTCCTAGATATAGCAAGGATTGTCCATAACAGATACATATTTGTCTTATTCAGGTAGGGACCTTAATTTACATTTAGTATAATCAATACTTTAGTTAAGGTAAAGGTTTAATTAAATAAAGCTTGTAAAAAATGATTGATTCTATTCCAATATGATTTCATTGTATTATATTCATAAAAAATATGAATCCAGTCTGCTTTGACTTTTCACACTTCCAGCAAAAAACATTTGTAGTAGTACTGATCTTTTTAATTCTATCTGGTGTTAAAATGCTCTATGTAAGTATTTCCAGTTAAATATTTTTCAGTACTGTGTGTTAGAGGTGTAATTAACTGATAGTAAGATGTTAGTTTTAATTTCGTCTGTTAACTGCAATGGCTGACCTTTTGTTAAGAACTGCCAGTATGATGGTTTGGGAATTGTTTTATATGTTATTAATTCTTTATACAGGATTAGGAATAAGTATATTAGAGGGTCAGCCCAGGTTGAAAGGTTTGGAGACAAATCCAGAGAGGCACGATTACGTTGCTTTAGACATGTGTTGAGGAGGGATGCTGAGTATATTGGGAAAAAGATGCTAAGGATGAAGCTACCAGGTAACAGGAAAAGAGGAAGGCCTAAGATAAGGTTTATGGATGTGGTGAGAGAGGACATGCAAGTGGTTAGTGTGACAGAGCAAGATGCAGAGGACAGGAAGAAATGGAAACAGGTGATCTGCTGTGGCAACCCCTAACGGGAACAGCCGAAAGAAGATGATGAATTTTTTATATAGATTTGAAATGGAATTTTTCTTTTCACAACTATTATATATAAATTCATACAAAAAACTTATTAGATTTGGAATATCTTTAAATGAGGAATTATTAATTAATCTGCATAAATCTTGAGTGTACATTAGAATGCTTTGTAAGGTTAACTAGTCCTGTGTTGGAATAATGTAAGCAGTCTTTATCATATGTATATCTAAAACATTTAATTTATTTACACATTGGAACCAGCATAAGAATCCATTTTGTTCCCAGGAGGTTACTGTTTCCCTATATATTTTGTGAAGAAAGTTCTTAGTGATGGTAAATGGGGTTAAAAGGTCAAACCAAAGTTTTAGATCTGTATCTATGTTTGCATTAAGTTTCCTAAAGGAATTGATGCAATGATTAATCCGTGTTGCTTTAGAAGGTATTTGATGTTATCCAGTGGGCAGTTAATGCATTGTTAATTATTTAACTGCTCTAATAACTTAATGAAAAAAAAACTTTGGTTCTACCCATATAGTTCTGCTACAGGTTACCTTATGTCTATTTCTAGTGTCTTCCTCATTAGTATAGTGGTGAGTACCCCCCCCCCCAATCACACAGGCAACCACGGTTTGATTCCCTGATGGGGAGCATGTTTATTTGGATGGCACAGTGATGCAGCAGTAGCATTGTCGCCTCACAGCAAGAGGTCTCTGGTTCGATTCTCAGCTGGAGTGCCTTCTGTGTGGAGTCTGCATGTTCTCCCTGCATTCATGTGGGTTTCCTCCGGATGCTCTGGTTTCCTCCCACGTTACAAAGACATGCATTCTGGAGTGTTTCTCCCTGGGCCTCCACTGAAAATTGGCTTTGTTCCAAGTCAGACTTTCTAAACAAATGTTAAATAAAATTTCTGAAGTGCTGTTTACAGCCAGCATGTGACCACATGTAGGTGGCAACTTGCCCAAAGGATGCAGGAACAGCAGAAGCAGGTGGTGCAAGTGCCTGATGGGTGCCAATTTTACTGACACCAACAAGCTAACCAAGCTGCTGCTGCTGAGAGTGATATCCTTGAAACATTTTGGTTCCATTATATGGAACACTTCAAAAAAGAAGATTTAGATACCAACCAAATAAACTTAGTTATAAACCTTATCAATATAAAAAAAATTCCAGAAAACTTAAATCTAGACCTACAAAAACCTATATCCTACAAAGAAATTGTTGACTAGATAAAATAAAGTAAATCTAACAAAGCTCTAGGGATTGATGGTATGGCTTAAGTCTATGACCAGTACATATTTAAAAATAATGCTTTTTGCTGATGATATTTTATTAACCCTATCAAACTCCAGAGAGTCATTAGGAGAGCTAGAAGAAGTAATGGAGACATTTTATAAGCTTTCAGGTCTACACTTTAATAGATTAAAATAAAAATTTATATTTTTAAATAAGAAAAAAGAACTACAAGTTACAGATAAATCCATCATAGGAAAACAAGAACTTATGCTAAATTATTTAGGAATAGTGTTATGCAAAAATATAAACTAAACAATATTAATAAATTATAAAAAACATTATTGAAGCAATAAATAAATATATATATAGAAAAGTGGAACAAAAGTATATTAACTTTTGAAGACATTGCAATTAATAAAAATGGTCTTATTGCCAAAAATACTATATGTAACATTAGCAATATAGTTAATTCCTGAAAGATGCATTCTTAAATAAATAAACTCTTGTTTAATAAAATTTTTATGGTATCCCAAAAAGAATAGAGTAGCTCTAACTCAACACATTATACCCTGGAAACAAGGAGGATTGAACTTCCCAGAAATAGAAACATATATAAAATCATCCGTGCTTAAAACTACAATAGACTAGATAAACCCTAATTATTTTGCCAACTGGAAAGAATTAACAACAGCTATATAAACAAATGAATTTAATCTGTTAAAAAATTTTTAATCGACAAATTAAACAAACCCTGGTACATACTATGCATAAGTATACAATATAATATAATATAATTTCTTTGTAAGATATAGGTTTTTGTAGGTCTAGTTTTAAGTTTTCTGGAATTGTTTTATACTGATAAGGTTTGTATCTAAGTTTATTTGGTTGGTATCTAAATATTCTCTTTTGAAGTGCCCATATAATGGAACTGAAATGCTTCAAGGATGTCTCCTATATCTAATACTTTTTTCCCTTTCTTTTCATGATATATACCACTATTGTTATTTGCTTTAGACTGTATTTTAATTCTTGTAGATAAGTTATGTAGATATCTGGGGGAGGTGGCTAATGAGTTTATTTTTAATTTTTCCAAGGCTAGACAAGTTTTGTGTGTTAGAATTTCATTATACTTTTTATTTAATTCCTCTATTTCTTTTTTGACTTCTGGTCAATTCTGATTTTTTTAGATTTTGCTGTCAAGAGTCTGGTTTGCAAGTCTAATAATTCAGATTCCCACTCTCTAACTTTGTTTTTGTACCAGCTAAGGGTCTTACCAAATAAATACACTTTTAATGAGTCCCAAACCATGACTCTACTGATTTCTGTTGTATTATTAATTTCAAGAAATAATTGTAGTTCTGACAACATCCAGGATCTGAATTCTTTAATTTTTATGATATATGATGGAATTCTAGTTGAGAAGATTAAAAGTTTAAACTCTATTTGGAGCTTCATTATCAGAGAGTCATGATCTGAGAAGGGGAATGGAACTATTGAGAAGTTGGGGATTTTTGTTTGTAAATCTTGAACTACGAATAATTTGTCTGTTTTGGTTTGTGTTCCAAATCTATGGTCTTTATGGGAAAATAATAAAGATTTATCATCTTTTACTTTAAAAGTGTTTATTAAATGAAATGAATCAATCCATCTTTTTAAGGATTTTGAAATAGTCGCTATGCGAAAAGACTTCTTGGTGGTTTCAGAAGATTCTAAGGTACAATTAAAGTCCTCTCCTAGTATAAGATTTCCTTCATAATTGTTGGAAATAAAATATAGGTGTTTTTTAACCGTCCCTGCTCCAATTCCTGGGAACCAATATAGATTAGCTAAGGTCCATATTCTGTTATTAAATTTAATTATAACAAATGCTAGTAGACCTTCTTTGTCTTCATATTTATAAATAACTTTTGGAGTGATTATATTTTTCTTCCAGAGAATTGATACTCCTTTTGTCTTTGTTCTATAGGAGGATTGAGCTAAGATTGTATAGTCCTTAGGGTTCCAAATAAAACTATCATTAGTCTTAAAATGTGTTTCCTGGAGAAATACTACTTGTGCCTTATTTAGATTTAAATATGTTAGTAAGTTTGATCTTTTATTTGCATTATTTAAGCCATTAGTATTTAATGATAAGAATGTTAAAGCCATTTCAAGTTATTGTTGGAGGAAACATTTTGCTTCTTTTTTTATTTTGATTATAGTAGTTATACCATATTCTCTGATAACACTGAATGTTATTTTTATGTGTATAAACTTGGGAATGTAATTTAACGCTCTTTCTTCTTTAAATACAAGTAGGGTAAAATTCTGGTCAGGCTTTAAAAAAGTACTTCTATAAAACATTAATTCTAAAGTATCAAATACAAGTAAATATAAATTTCCCATTAAACATGGAATGAAAGTCATTCCTAATCCAATAGATAAAGATAGATATATTGGATTATCACTCATACATTTAACTAACAATACCAACTGAGCTCCATATGTTAAATGATTATATGGAGAATTTTTTAAAAGAGATATGAATTTCTGTATTATTCTGTTGTTATTCTACAGTATTTTATAAATCAAGATGGAATGTTAGTAGTGTAAACAATTATTATGTTGACTTAGAAAATATCCAATATTTAGTTACCCTTAAGAGATCCCAAACATGTCAGATATGTCATTTTGGATAAATTAAATGCAACAGAAGAGCATACACTAAATAAGCCAACAACAAATAGATTATTACTAAAATAATTTGACTAAAAGGACTCTGTAGGAGACAATGAGTGATTACCAATGAAATATGAATTTACTGTAGGTGTACTGTCTTGCTTTACTTTCCCACTCTTCAGCTCACCAACTTCAACTTACACTTATGAAAAGACATGGCTTATCAGTGGTATCCTGACTCTGAGTAGAGGTGCCTTACATTATAGTGTGCAGTGCTTTTACATATTTATAGATTTACAAAGCAGAGTCTAAGAATGAAATATGATCGCCCTGACAATTCTCACCCTGCATAGGGCACCTCCTGCTTCCAGAATAGGTAATTACATCGGGTCTAGAATGAATGTGTGGGTACCCATATGGTAATCAAGACTTATCTTAGGTAAGTATTAATCAACTAGTGTTTAGAGCATCTTAGAGAGTTCTCGGGGCAGTTAGAATACTTTTAAGGCTCTCCTCCCTTGACCAGAAACAGAGATTTCCCTTCCCTTTTTTTCCCTTGTTTTAAATCAGTACTAATAAAAGAAATTCAGCAAACAGAGAAAAACAGAAATAACATTCAGTAGTCCATCTTGTACATGACTCGCAATCCATTAAACAAGTCATTGACTAACATCACTCTGGTAAACATTATAAAAACAAATTAAAAATAATTTCCTAGCTCTTTAAATTTTATGATAAAGTAAAAAGTTAACAATAAGCTATTTTAATTAAAAGTGTAAAGCATTTCAATTTTTCCTTGTATGTATACATTTCTACTTATACTATAGTGTCAATAGCTGTCTTTGAAATCTGTACAATACTTCACTTCTTCAAATCATTCCTTTTTCAATTCAGGTTTTGTTTTGTCAAAACGGCAACAATATTTCAATGGCACAATTAATATTTAGACTGATAATTCAAATAAATAACTTGTCAGTTGCCAATTGAGTTAGTTTAGAATGTATAGTTAGTGCAAATATAGCATGTTGCAAAAATAATATGCATTTTTTGTGTGCTCTAGAGACTGTCATATGCAAGTGACATATATAATGTAGCATATCTACAGAGCGGATAGTTTATGGATTCAGGTTGTTAAAGTAAGTTATGCTTATTAATCAGGCAGTTTCATTTAAGTTAACAAGTAATTTGGGGACATTTCAGTTGAGTTTCCAGGAATGTGTAGTCTAATGTGAGTAATTTATAAAGTATTTACAATTTGTTCTATTAAGTTATCTAATTTACCCTTCCTTAGATTGTAATTCAATTTAATAGCTAAACAACATTACTTTTCTGTTGTTTATTATCTGCAAGGCTAAATGCACCTTGCAGATTCACAAAGTCCATAGAAACTGCCGCAGTTGTTTTCTGTTGCCATGACAATGCAAATATAGTGGTTCCTAATCAATGAGTGTTAAAAAAAACTGAAATAGATCATGAGGGTGATAGAATGTAAAGAAAGCTTCACATCTCACAAGCAACAGTATATTTTCCCTCCTTTTATACATTATGTTAATATTATAGGAAATAATTCAACTGACAGTATGTATATAAACAAAACATTTCAGAGTTAATCGCTAACATGCCCCGTAACCCATTAAGCATAACAGTGCCCACCATTAATCTAATAACTATTGCAATAACATCTAATTGAGTCCACTTTTCCTCATAGATGTGTCACAATTCATTAAACAAAGCAGAGTCTAACATCTGTCTAATAATCATTATAAAGACAAATAATAGTAATTTCCTAGCTCTTCAAACTTTCTGATATTGCAAAATGTTAACAGTTGTTGTGTCTTTCGGCTTATCCTGGTTAGGGGTCGCCACAGCGGAACTCCGGTCCACTAATGTTTGGTAGTGGATTTTTACGTGCAGAGTTACCAGCCCTGACACACAACCTTCAACGAAGGCACGCCCATTCACACATTCACACATGCTTCCACACAGAAGACGCTCTAGCTGAGAATCGAACGCGACAACGTCTTGCTGTCAGGCGACAATGCTACTGCAGCACCACTACCGCGGTGCAAAATGTTGACAGTAAGCTATTTTAACTGGAAGACTAAAACATTTCAATACTTCCTTGTGAATATACATTTGGAAAAGCTGAAAGACACAACAACAACCACTTATACTGTACATAGGTTCAGACACAACAAAGACACAACAACATTTAATATTTAAATTGATTTTTTAAATGAATAGCTATCAGTTGCCAAGTGAGTTTGTACAGAGTGTGAGGTAACTGCAAATATAACGTTGCAAAAAGTAATATGTATCTTTTCATGTGCTCTAGAGACTGTCAATTTCAAATAACATATAAAGTGTAACTTTTACGTGCAGACAGCTTGTGGAATCAGCATCTTAAACTGAGTAATACATTTTAATCAAGCAGCTACATTTAAGTGCACATGTAGTTTGGGAACATTTTAGTTGTGTTTCCAGGAATATGTAATCCTAGGAGGATAAATCATAAAATATTTACAAATAGTCCTATTATGTATTTATTTTACCTTGCTTAGGTTGTTTTTCATTTTAATAACTAAACAACATTACTTGTTTCTTATTATTTATCTGCGAGGCTAAATGCACTTTGCAGGTTCACAGTGTCCTTAGAAACTGCCTCAATTGTTTACTGTTGCTATGGTAACACAAATAGAATGTGAAGAAATAAGAAGTTATGTACTCACCATAACGTTCCATCTGAGTAGGTAACTTCATTTGTCAGCAACCTGCGGGTATCAGATCTGACCTCGGATCTGAGCCGGCAGCTTTCCAAGCTAAAAGAGCCGAGCTCTCAGCTCCTCCCCTTTACCCATAATACCCTGCTACCTCCCTCCAGTCCTCAGATCGAGTTTGCCAAATATGCACCCAACAAAAAAAAACAACCATCTAAGACACTCGAAAGAGGAACACTAATCTGATGCATGACAAAGGAAAACCTTCCGTCATGGATAAAACCATGAAACAGGCTAGGGGAAAGGAGGGGGGGTCAGTTGCTGACAAATGAAGTTACCTACTCAGATGGAACGTTATGGTGAGTACATAACTTCTTAATCTGAAGTAGTTAACTTCATTTGATCAGCAACCTGTGGGACAGAGTCCCCAGCTACCAAAAACCTTGGGCGGTCCTCAAGGAAGGATATTCCGGAGCACTGTGGAGCCAAATACTACCCTACCTCTGGATATCAAATCCAACTTATAATGAGAAATGAAGGTATGAGAAGAGGACCAAGTAGCCGCTGAGCAGATGTCATCTAGAGGAACTTTTGACCAGAATGCTGCAGAAGTAGCCATAGAATGGGTAGAGTGGGCGTGAACCCCCAAGGGTTCAGGCTGGCCGGAAGCTAAATAAGCATGAACGATGTAGTGTGATATCCATCTCGCTAAGATAACTTTCATAATAGGCTTTCCCAAAGATGGCTTAGCGAAAGACACGAAGAGTTGATCCGATTTCCGAGTAGCCTCTGCCTGTGCAAGTAAAAATGCAATTGTCTATGCACATCCAATAAGTGCAACCTGTATTCCCCTGTGTTCTGAAAGTTGGGGAAGAAAACAGGCAAGTTAATGGTTTGGTTGATATTGGATTCAGAGGCCACCTTAGGCAAGAATGAAGGGTTAGTCCTGAGAGATACTCTGTCCTTATGGAAGGCCAGATACAGGGGTTTCATACAAAGGGCTTGAAGTTCAGATACCTTTCTGGCTGAAGTAATTGCAATCAGGAAGGCCATTTTCCAAGATAAGAATTTTAACTCGACTGAAGCTGCAGGTTCAAAGGGTGGGCCCGTCAGTGCCTGAAGAACCAAGGTTAAGTCCCATGGGGGAACCACATTCTTGACCGGAGGTCTCAACAGAAAGCTGCCTTTCAAAAAGGTTTTGCATATCTTAGCAGACGCTAAGGGACCCAGGTTATCCCCTATGTGGAAATGGGAAATGGCTGCCATTTGGACTTTAAGTGTAGAAGCACTGGCTCCTTGGTAGAAAATATGGGACAGGAATTCAAGAACCATTGGAATGGGAGCAGTAAAGGGGCCTAAATCCCTATGTTTGGCCCAGATGGAAAAACGCTTCCATTTACTTCTGTAGATCTTCCTGGTAGAAGGTTTATGCGCCGCCACCAGAATAGATTTTACGGGAGACGAGATACCGGGAGTCCTAGCTATCAGTGGAACTGAATCAACCAAGCCATGAGCTTGAGGTCGTCCAGGTTCGGAGGTTGTAATCCCACAGGATGAGCGATCAGATCCGGAATGGGATCTAAGAGCCAAGGAGGAGCTACACTGTGAGACCGCAGGTAAGGGAACCAGATCTGGCGAGGCCAGAATAGGGCTATGAGGATTATTTTGCTCCCCAACCAATGAGCTTTCTGCAGAAATTTTGTCATTAGCGGAAGAGGAGGATAAGCATAAAGAAGACCGGGGGCCAAGCATGAACCAGAGAGTCTCTGGGGCTCTCCCCTGTTGGGGGAATCAGAGCGAAAAACTCGCTGCATTTTGCGTTTGAAGGAGAAGCGAAAAGATCGCAGGAACGTTGACCCCATCTGAGGAAGATCTGATTCGCTACTGATGGGTTTAGAGACTACTCGTAAGGTGTGAGGATCGAGCGACTCAGCTTGTCCGCTAGAATGTTGGACCGACCTGGAATGTGCGTTGCTATCAGAAAGCGGTTGGTGGAAATTGCCCATTCCCAAACTCTCATAGCCTCTCGACAAAGAGGGTAAGATCTGGTTCCTCCCTGTTTGTTGATGTACCAGACTACTGCCATGTTGTCTGTCTGAATTGCAATAGTCCCCAGAGGAAGAAGGTCTTGAAGGGCTTGCAATGCTAGAAGCACAGCCCTCATCTCCAGGACATTGATATGCAGAATGGTCTCTAACGGGGTCCACGTGCCTTGGACGGTTCTGCCCATGGAATGCCCCCCCACCTGAGGCGAGAAGTGTCCGTGGTCAGCGTGGCTTGGGGTTGAGGCATCACAAATGGTCTCCCTTCCCGCAGCTCTTGGGAATGGAGCCACCAAAGAAGGGAGTTCCTGCAAACCCTGCTTAGGGGAATCGGAGAATCCAGTGGGTGAAGGAGGAGAGACCATTGAACCTGAAGAGTCCATTGAAGGACTCTCATGTGTAATCACACCAGAGGTGAAAGGTTGATGGCTGCCGCCATGGAACCTAGGGCTCTCAGGACCAATTCTGCAGGTGGGGCTGGGGACTGTAAAAGCGCTATTACATGGAGTGACAAGTTGCGCAACCTGTCCGCTGTCAGAAAGGCTGAGCATATTTATCCTGGTCCCTATGAAATCCAGAACTTGCACAGGATGAAGAGACGACTTCTGAACATTTATGGTAATGCCTAGATGCTGGGCCAAGGATAAGGAATAATCCCTGGTGGAGCAGAGCAGATGCCTGGTGGGGGCGGTGAGGAGCCAGTCATCTAGGTACAGAAAGACCTGAATTCCCTGAAGTCTCAGGTGGGCTGCTACAACTGCCATGACCTTGGTGAACACCCTGGGGGCTGTGGTGAGGCCGAACGGGAGAACCCTGAACTGAAAATGACTGGCTCCTAGCCAAAAGCGGAGAAACCTTCTGGAGCATCTGTCCATGAGAATGTGGTAGTACGCATCCTTGAGGTCTATGGAGCACATCCAGTCATTCTCCTGTAGAAGAGGGAGAATAGATTGCAGAGTGACCATCTGGAATTTCTCTTTGGCAATGAACAGGTTTAGAGTTGACAGGTTGAGAATTGGCCTCAAGTCCCCCGTCTTTTTTGGCACCAAAAAGAACCTGGAGTAATTGCCTAACCTGGATTGCTCTGGGGGGACGTGCTGGATGGCCCTTTTTTCTAGCAACTTCTTTATTTCTGAAGCTGCAGCCTCCCTCTGATTGGGTGAGACATCAGGAAGGCGCTTTGTTTGTGGGGGAAGATTCAGAAAGGGGATAGTGTAACCTCTGGATATTATTCGGAGCACCCAACGATCTGTCGTAATGAACTCCCATCTTCGTAGGTGCTCCAAATACTGCCCCCTGACTGCCTCCAGAGAGGGACAGCTGGGCAAGACCTCAGGGCTGCTGCGCGGGTCGGTCTGAGAAGGGTTCTCTGGACCCGAAATTCTTCGGCCCCCCTCCACCTTGTCCTCCTCTGCCTCTGAAGGATGAAGGGTCCTGAGCGGGACGGAACTGCTGGGACTTCCAGAACCACATCTTCTTTTGTCCTCTCTGGTTCCTTGAGAAGGACCTTTGAGGATTCAAGAAGCAGATCCCGATGGCAGACAGTGTCTTCTCATCTTTCTCGCTCTGGAGCAGTGTGTCGCGGACGGTTTTGCCAAATAGCGTAGAATGTCAAAAGGAGTGTTTGCGAAGGATGCCTTGAAGGGTTCTGCAAATTTGCAGAGGTGAAGCCAGGCATGGCGCCGCAAGGCAACTCCTGCCCCACTGGCTCTAGCCACTGCCTCCGTGGCATGAGAGAGAAGTCACATGGAAGTGTTAGAAATTGACTTTAGATTGGCCATACGAGCCGAGAAAGTCCATTTGTCCTCGGCCGCCATGGACTCTGGGGAGCTCCAGCATATTCTTTTATCAGATCCCGCTGGAGTCTAATGATGTGTGCCAGATAATTCAGTGCCCTTATAGAAAAGGTGGCTAAAGCAAACATCCACTTTCCAATATGGTCCATTGTCCGAGACTCCTTATCAGGAGGATGGACCAAGGAACTTTCTTGCACTAGTTCCTTCTTAGTGGCAGCCGCCACCACCATGGCATCTACTGGGGACCCTTTATTCCATGCCTGTTTGTCAGGGGGAGGATTAAGAATCTTGTCTGGTCTTCTAGGGATTGGCTCCATGGTGTCCGGCTCCTTCCAAGCCCTGGTAGTAATCAAGTCTACCAGGGGATCAGCCGGGGGGACACCCAAGAGGTAGACAGGCCTGTGTCGAATGCCTCCAGAAACACACACTCATCCGAGGAAGGTTTTTGGGCTGACCACCCCCTCTAATATGCAGCATTTCCATAATGTCCCCAAAGGAGACGTCTTCAGGGGATAACCTTGGGGAACCTTTCCCTTCCTCTAAGTCTGTGTCCTCCGTGAGGGACTCGGGGAAGTCCAAGTGCCTCCTCTTGCACTTTCATTTGTAAGGGACCTCCTCGGCGGGACTGTCTGAGGAGGCCTCACCAACAGGGTCCTGTTCCCCTATGGGAACCAACTGGAGCGTCGACGCAGGCTGTCCCTGGGGCCGGATGATGGACGACAGGCCCAAATGCGAGGGAGTGAGGGGTGGATCTGTAGCCCAGACCAGGGACCTGGAACTCCTCGACAGCACCCTCTCCACCACGTCAAAAGGCAAGGGTGAGCCACTCTCCCCTGGCTCCGAGAGTAGCCCCCTCAGCTCCGACATGAGGACCGGAGTCAGAGCCGACGCGACCGGATCTGAAAGGGTAATGTGCTCCGACCAAAATGGAGCCGAAGACACACTGACCCCTGCAGATCCGAAGCTCAGCTCTCAGCCCAGAGAGGTCAGATCTGACATGCTCGAGGGTACGGTCGGCGTCGAAGTAGCCACCACTGTCGGCGCTTACTCCCCCAGATCCAAGACAGCTTTGATCCAAAAACTCCGAAACCCAATAGTGAATCGGAGAAGGAGCAATTGGGGCAAAGAAAGGGGTCGAGCTCCCCCCCTGGAGGGGGAGAGGCATGAGCACCCCATCTGCATTTGGGCCTGCAGGAATCGATGCATCATCCGGTCCATATCAGCGTCAGACATACTTAGAGTAGACCTTGAAGAGGTCATCGAGGCGGGCCGGGAAGGCCACCTAGATGACCTCGTGGGAGACCGGAACTCCTCCTCCATCTCCGGAGAAAAGCAGGGAGAATGGAGCCGAGAGGGGGAAGATCCGGAGACCCTCCTGGGAGAGCTAACTAATTTAGCAGGCGGAGTAGAGGGGTGAGACTCTGCGTGCCACTTGTGGCTCTTATGCTGGTCTTTCTCCCTATGTCTTTTCTCTTTGCTAGAAAAGTCCCCCTCTCCCTGGGATACAGAGGGAGGTTGAGTCCCTGCCGGGGGAGGGGGAGCTGAAGGTTGGACAGCCGCAGCCGCGGCTGGTGCCTCTGTGGGAGAGGAGGAAGAAAAATCCACGGGCAAGAGTCCCGCTAGGATTAACTTATTCCTCCTATCCCTCACAGCCCGGGGGTTAAAGGCTGTACACACTTGGCAGACCGAAGACAAGTGGGCCACCCCCAGGCAGAAAACACATTGAGTGTGGCCATCTGCTGGGGACAGCTTATGACCACACTCGGTGCATTTAGAAAAAATGGCCTTGGACCCCTCAGCCATCGCACGTTGAAACGCACCCACACACACAAGAAAGGGGAGGGAAAAAAACTAAAACTCTACACAATTTACCACAAAAAAACTCCGAAAAATACAGAAAACTAAGGGCCTACTAGACTGATACACATGAGAAAAACTTTAAGAAAAAGAGTTTTAAATAGTTTTAGATACTCTCACCAACGTCAAGAGCTCATCACTTAAGCTGTCAGAAGCCGCGACAAATGAGATCTGAGGACTAGAGGGAGGTAGCAGAGTATTATGGGTAAAGGGGAGGAGCTGAGAGCTCGGATCTTTTAGCTTGGAAAGCTGCCAGCTCAGATCCAAGGTCGGATCCGATACCCACAGGTTGCTGATCAAATGAAGTTAACTACTTCAGATACTTCACTTCTCTTAAACAGCAGTACATTTTTCCCTCTTTTTTTTTTTTTTTTTTTTTATTTTTAATATATATTTATTAATACTAAAAGAAAATAATTCAAAGGACATATGGAACGGAACATTTCAGAGTTAATCACGAACATGTCCCCAATCCCAATAAGCATAAGAGTGACTATCATTAATCTAATAAATATTGCAATAACAATTAAGTTCACTATTCCAATTAGCCTACCTTAAAGCTAGATTATTTTAGACTATTATTTATCTATGTATGGATAGTTAGTTATTAAATATATACAGACTATGTTAATATAGTAAGTAGGAGAGAATTTAGAGAGGGAGACAAGATGCAGTTAAAATAAATAATGAGAAAAGAGAGAAGAGAGTGAAAGAAAAGAGAACATTAAGAGAAAATACACATATACTATGTATGTTCATTTACAGTATAAATAATGTATGTGCTATATAACCCTTCTTCTGTGAAAGAAAAGTACCCTGTTTTACATACTTGAGGTAATGTGAAAACTCTCATGTGTCACCTATTTTCAAAAAATATAGATAAAGATTCCAGTAGTAAGTTACCTTTGTTTTAAAATTCCAAGCAGTAAAATTGGTCCTTTACAATAATGTTAAAACAATTCATATCATAGTAGATGCTTTGAGAGATTTGGCTGTAACAGTATCAGTTTTTTGCTTCTTCTTTTTGACGTCTGCCCAGACATTTGTTTCTTTTGTTCTCTTGAGAGAAGGTGACATCCAGTCCATATCTTCTGGTAAAGTAATCACATTATTAGTTTTAATAAATGAAGAAGCTTCCTCTAAGTCAATAAAAGTGCTCATCTCATTGGCATACAGTATTCTTATCTTAGCTGGATATGCAAGTTGTGCCTTGATGTTATTTTGTTTCAGAAACTTTATCATTGGCCATACTTTTTTCCTTTGTTCCATTATTCTAGATGAATAGCCGTTATCAAATCTTATCAGGCTCTGTTTATATTTTAGAGGTGCCTTCCTCCAAGCAGATCTTAAAATCAGTTCCATGTCCAAGTATGAAAGAAATGTGATAATTATTGACCTAGAAGGAGAGTTTGAGTTAGTGGCAGGTTTCCCAAGAGCTCTGTGTGCCCTTTCAATGTCAAAGGAAAGTCCTTCTTTTAAATTTAAAAAGTCAGTGATCCAGCTTGATAAAAAGGAAATAATATCCTCACCTTCTGTGTTTTCAGGTAATCCGAAAATCCTGATGTTATTTCTCCTCTCCCTATTTTCCAAGTCACCTACTTTATTAATCAACCAAGTGTTTTGTTTAAGAAGCAGTTCTTTCTGTGTTTCCTCTTCCTAAAGTCTGCTTTCTAAGTCATTTAGAGAAACCTCTATTCCTGTTATCCTTGTGAGGGTGTCAGCCTGTTTTTGACTGCTTGTTTTAAGACTTTCCAGGTTCTCTTTAAAATCATCCATCTTCAAAGACAACTCTTGCAGGGTAAATGTCATCTGTTGTAGTTCCTTCTTTAAGGCAGCATCCTCGTGAAGATTCCTTGAGTTGCTCATTTTAACAAGTGAATATATCTCCAAGCTTTTTGACAGGAAATTATCTGTAAAACTTCACCAAAGTTTCTAATTATGTAAATTTGTCTTTTATCTAAAATATTTTGTACTTTGACGGGAATAAAATAATATTTTCCTGTCTTATTTAACTAGTTATATGGAGCTCTAAAATACTGCTGCTTTCAGTTAGCCATTCAGGCTCCATCCCCAGTATCCCATGTCTTATTTACATGGTACTGATGCATTAGTAATGTACATCCTCATGAATGAGTTTTAAATACTTGCTGATTGTGCAATTTAAATGTTAAGGCTTTAGAAAATGTGGTGTGTTAAAATGACAGGTCTGATTTATGAAAATATATGTAATGTGGATATTTAGCTACAGATATAAGCTGTTCTGTAGGTCTTGCATGAAATAATTTTATCAGTGTTTGGTGTATTGATTCAGAGGTCCCCTGTGGTAAACCATGGGTCACAGAGCAAAACTGCTCTGGTTAAAAGAATCTGCTAACTTCACACAAGCTTGTAATTGCTTGGTGTTGCAACATCACTAATGTATGTGGTTATGTTCAAGAACATCACAATGCAAGTGTCAGCAGCTCCCTCCCATTTATCTAAAAGAATGTATAAGATTAGCCATAAAAATGGTGGTGAGGAGGCAGTCATTCTGTATTAGAGAAAACACATTTTTGACAAGATGTGAGTGCTAATTTTATCTTTTGTTTGCAGAAGCCTAAACTATTTAAAAATATCTGATTTTCTTGACAGGCAAACAACAAAGGCTGGCTCAAAGAAAAAAAGGCTTTAATATCCAGAAATCAAGTTCAGCTTGGTAAGTAGAGTTTGCCTCTTTTTGTAAACAATTATTCAGTTGTATTTTAAGAGATAAAATGACAGAAAAAAATGAAATGTAAGCATTTAATCATGTCTAATATTTAGTCTGCTTTTTATGTGTATTGGCTTCTACATTCTAACTGTATTGAAAGGTTATCTGCTGGCACATACAGACATGGAGATGATAGTACACATGTACAAACAAAATGCTTGCTACCTGTTTTAGACTCTGACAAGAATAGACAAGAGAGTGGCAACAGTGACGGCTTCAACAAGACTTCACACAGGACACCTGTAAATATGAAAGCATGTTTTCACCAATATGTGATGGAAGGGTCTAGAACTGTTGTGGAGTTTGAATCCAACACTGCTAACTGGTGTACCAATAGTTGTTGTGAGAAATAGGCACTACAATCTTTATATCCATTTTACTGCCCCAGGTAGGTCTGATGACCACCTGAAGGATGGTTTCTTGAGTCACACCACAGATGGCCAATAGGTTAAGGTAAATAAGTGCAAAGAAAACAAAGTGGGAAAGCTGACTAAAGGTCCACAAAGTACATAAAAATCCTTTTCCAAACAAACCAATGTAGACCACCACTGTCCAACGATAAAACATTGATTTAATATGATAAAATGAATACAAACAGCCAGTTTTAAAAACAGATAAGCGCTTTCAGGCTCTGCCCTTCTTCAGATAAAAGAAAACAGTTTTAATCACATTTAAATATCTAGTTTAAAATCACTTCAGCCAATCAAAATTTATATTGCACCCTCCTATCTTTGAGGGTGCAATATAAATTTTGATTGGCTGAATGATTAAACTAGATATTTAAATGTTTTCTTTATCTGAAGAAGGGCAGAGCAAAATGCTTATCTGTGTATAAACTGGCTGTTATCATATTAAATCAGTGTTTTATCATTGGGCAGTGGTGGTCTGATGTTTGTTAAAATAAATAAGTGCAAAGAAATCTGATTCAGTAAACAGCTCAACATAGGCAACCTGGCCTCAAGAGCATACAGAGAATATTTACTGCTGTCTTGGGTGATGGCTTAGAACATTCACACCCAGTCTAGGGATATATACTGTCCAGTTACAATGCTGAGTTTTCAGCCTATCACCTTAGAACCCTGGCTTGCCACTTTCTCAGGGAACCACAGCAACTGCCTTTTAAATAAATTACTATTTTCCACTCACAAACACACACACACACACACACACACACACACACACACACACACACACAGTTCCAAGAAAAAGTTTGTAAAATTCTCCCCAATATCTCACAGGTAAGATATTACTGCCAGTAGCCTAGATATGGCTAGGGCCCCAACACATGAGTTATGTTTGCCTCTTTTGATTTGTAGCCAAATAAAATAATAATATACTCAAAATAGCAATGTTCTGAATTATCTGCCCAATTAGAGGTACATGCCTCAATTTGACAAACTAGAGTGTTAAGTAATACTCTCTCCTCAAATAATAAATATAATAATATTTATTATTATTTAAATAAAAAATAAATGCCACTCAATGGCCTTTAAAAGTGAAGAAATAGAAAATTTACTTAGACGATAAAGAAGGCAGAGATACAGAATAAATATGCAGAGTATAAACAGCTGCACACAGGGTAGAAAAAAGTAGCTAGTTATGTACACTGTATATTTAAAGAACAACCTAAACTACAACTAAATAAACTAATACTATTTTAACTTAAAGAGATACTGGACATAACATAACTTTCCAAAGTTAGTAAAATATCAGATTGGTAGATACAAAACACTTATATAAATGTTTGCAATAAGGTAAATAAGCAATATTACACTTATCCTCTGTGTCCAGCTCCAAATATAGCTTAGCTTATATTTTTTCCCAGGAACCAAGGGTAATTACATCAAATTGTATCAGTTCTTTTTCACACACACACACACACACACACACACACACACACACACACACACACACACACACACACACACAAAAACACATTCTTCCACCTTCACAAACTAGAAAATTTGAATATTACCTTTCCATGTCTGGTAATGTATCCTCTTGAAGGGTCCCCTAATAGCATTTTTATGACCCTTTGGCTTCTTGACTCAAACGCTTTTATAACATAATTATATGGAAGCAATTAGGGTCTTCACATAACTGCAAAAAGTTGCATTTTACATTTCAATTACAAGTTTTTTTTACATTTCCTTTTCCTTAAGTCTCCTTTATTTTTACATTTACAGATAAAGGTTGCACACATTTTCATGGCGCTGGATCATACATCTTGCAGATTTCACAGAGCTTAAATACCACTTTACAAATGCATTAACAATCTGAAATGAGAATGAAAAGAACATCAAGCAGTTCTTCTGGAGACATTCTTCAAGAAATAGCTTGAGATGAGGGTACACACTTTAAGTACACTATCCCATTTCACTTCTAGACAGGCCATCTATACTGGCATTAGCCGAGCCACATCTGTGCTGAATGGCCATGCTATAGAACTCAACCAAGTAACGAACCCTGTGGTGGGATCCAAAAGAACCACTGCTCGGACAAAAGGTGGAAAATAGCAATACACTTTAATTTGAATTTCAAAGCTCCACAAAACAATTCGCCAAAAAAACAAAGTTCCAAGTTAAATCCAAGTAATTCCAGGTTAAGCGCTTTCATCTGCAAAAATGCAAACTTCCTCAGAACCAGTATCAAAGCGCTAGGATCTCCTTTTTTAAAAATCATTTGGCGCCAAAAATTAAATACATATTTAAAGTCACATAAAACAATAAAATAACCCTGTTGGGCTATACCAAATGTTGTACTTTTAAGAATTAAAAAATACATGTGTGGTGAATATATATTATGTATAATTGTGTATATAATAAAATTAGTATGCTGTTTGAACAGTCTGTGTCCAAAAGATCCATGCATATAGTCACGTGATGAAACCCATCTAATGTAAAAACGTTGTTGGTGAAAGGAATGTATAAAAAATTTACTTCTAAATCTATCAAGTTATATTAAAATGTCTAATAGTTAAAGTATCTAAAAAGTGTGAATGAATAAATAAATAATTATAAATGAAAAAATATATATGTAATAATTTAATCTATCAATAAAAAAGGTTTAATACTAATGTAATCATTTAATCCATGACAAGTAGTGGCATCACATAACATTTGCCACTTACTTTCTAATAAACCCAAAAAAATTTTCCAATTTCCTCCACAAACCTTGGGGTCAATGTGATCAATAATACTAAAAAGAAAGTAATGTTCCTGCCCTCTATCTAAAATGTGTTTACTTAGAGCATTGTTGCTGTCTTGTTTTTTAATCTTGTATAAATGCTCATAAATTCTAGTTTTAAATTTTCTCTCGGTCTTCCCAATGTAATATGCATTACATAAGGTACATGTGGTGACATAAACAACTCTAGAGGTATTACAATTACCTACCAAACTGAACAATTTAGTTTTGGTAATGTTGTTCAACCTTATAACTTTAGCTTCATTTATGTTCTTACATTGGTTGCAGGTGCCACATTTTGTTGTTCCTTTCTTATTGATATTATTATCCATCACCTTCTTAATGGTCTTTGTGCTCTCCAACATATTTTTTAAGTTGGAGGATGTTTTATAAACACATTTTGGGAAGGTCCCCACTACTTTTGCAACTTCATCCGATAAGGTTAAAATGTTCCAATGTTTATACAAAATTTCTTTTATTAAGTTGGTGTAAGGGCTAAACATAATCACACAAATGTTAGTGTTGTTGTAATCGTCCTTCTTACTAGGGGTAAATGGTTTCCCCAACAAAGGTGGGTACTTGTGGCCCCATTCCTTTTTGACAAATATAACTATAGGAGTTAACATATTTTTTGGATACCCTCTATTAATAAACATATTGTAAATGTTCTCCAGTTCCTTTTCCATAATGTCTTTATTTGATGACATACGTGCTGCACGTATACACTCCCCGGGATTCATGAAGCTCGGCGCAAGGCCGGTGTAAGGCTTGCGCCGGCAGTGCAGTGAATAATCGGTGTAGCAGCACCATATGCATAGTAATGAGTGCGCGCTGCAACCACAGACACGTACAGAGGGCACGTGAGCGAGCCCAAGTAGGATGCGGCCGTAGGCGTGGCCAAGCCGGCAGGCGATGAGCAACCTAAAGTGCTGACTTCCACAGGCCACCTGCAATAGTAACCGCACCAGCCAGGGTCCGTGGATAATGAAACGTACGCAGAGTATGCAACATAGTACCCGTCCACACAAAACGGAGAACCAAACATTAACCCATGAAGTCCAAATTGTACCCGTCCAAGGAACAAAGGATACGCGTAATACCATGTCCGTCACGCAGTGCACTGTCAGTGGGCATACCCAGTGAAGGTGTACCGCAGCATGTCAGCACGCCGCACCTACACAGAAGTAGCCACATGGGCATGGTCACCAGCAGTAGTGAGAGTACACAGCCGGGTAGCCGTGTCGATATAACAACAAGAAGGAAACCAGATACCCTAAACACAGACAAACATGTGCATAGCAACATGTACTATACCCAACAACGTGCCGTCATACACATAGGACGGCGTATGCCTAAGCGTAATATCCAGAAGCAGAACCCATGCATGCCAATGTAATACACAACAGCCCCATCATAGCATGTAACCCGCACCCATGTACGACCGTGCACCCAACCCAGCTAGCAGCCTTGCACAGCTGCACACCTACACACAATGGGTATACCTGAAATGTAGTAAGAAGTATTGTCCTAGGCAGTGCCACGCGGGCAAATATGTAACCCACATGTTAACATCCCACCTCAGGTACAGATATCCAAATGGCTGCATGTGAATGTGTCGACAGAATGTGTACATCCCGCATGTGGTATGGACCTGTCGAAACCCCATAGGTGTGCACACGCCATGGTGCCCATAACTGTACACATCTGGACAAGGAAGTATGATCAGCCACCATACTGATGATTAGCTATGCAGACATGTCAAATACAACACATATGGCGGAACATCTGCCCACCAAGCAGGACGCCCCAACAGGGTGCCACAGGCACAGAAGGTGAAGGTGGGACATCACACATTGAGAATAGCGTTGCTGGATGGCCAAACACCCACGGCCAACGCAAAGGATGGAATAACATGTATATGCCTGGATGAATGGGTATGTCATAGCATGGGAATAGGCCAAGCTATCCACCATAATAGCCATGTGTACCAGATACAAACAGCCAGTAACACGCAGTAGTAATGCAGGAAGGCATACACGACTGTGGGAATAGCACAGGACATATGGCATGTGCCAAGTGTTGACGCATGACACAAAAGTACAGGATGGGGCTCCCTGCAAAGAGGAACATGTGCCAACCCCACCCCCCACAGATGTACCGGTAGTGGAAACACATCCCAAACACACACCAACACTACCGTCCATCCCACGATAGCAACGGAGACTGGTCAAAGACCACCATGACTCGTGCACAAACAGGGACACATGTAACCGTTGCCCTAACAACCCCCCTCAGGCAAAAGAATAATAGTATGGACATATGCATGTAATGCTGTGAAGGATGTGTGGTAGTCCTCAGTATAACAGAGGTAGGTACACAGATACACTGTAATCAACCGTGACGTATGTGCACTGTACACAGCATACCTGCAGGTAATACATAGTTCAATCATGTGCCACAGAAATATACACATATGAATGAGGATAGGGGATAGACAAGTGTGAATGGGACAAACTGTGAACATAGGTTCATAGGTCCATAGGTACATAGTAGGCTATCTGCCCAAGGACAGCTATAACCCTAGCCCATAGTTATGTTGCCTTTGCCAACCCTCCAGTCCGGAGATAACAATGCCTATTATATTGCTGTACCTCTGTCAAGCAGTGACAATGATGTAATCCCTGGGGTATATCTGCAATCTCCCATCCATTGGTCAAGATCCCCCTCGAACAAGGCCAGTGAGGTGCTCTGCCTCACATGTACTGGGATGTTGTTCCACAGCATAGTGAGTGTCTGGGTGATGTATCTGTCCCTCCAACACATTCTATTAATGACCATGTCAAGGTTCACGTCACCTGCCCCTGTGGTTCTGAGGGATGTAGATCCATTAGGTGAAGCATAGTCATCAAATATGGGTCGACATGGCCTCGTATGTCAGGCACAGGTCACCACTGAACAAGTGGTATGTGACTGAATGGAGCAGGAGTCCTTACAGTCAGGCAGCATAACACAAATTCCTGACACCCTGCATCCGTTTGACGATGAACCTATGGGGCCTTCCCACCTGCTGCAGGTGTCGGGTCAGATACCTTCCGAACGGGGCAATGTACTCAATCATAGGTCTAATGAGTGATGAGTACAAGGAGACAATGACCTCCCCTGATCTAGATGTGAATCCCTGCACGATCAGGTGGGCAATGTAGAAGTTCTACCTAACCACGTTAGCAACGTGCGTGTCGAATGAATGGTGACTGACAACCTGGGTCCCCAGATCCCTGGTAACTCCCTCTGTGCTCAGTGGAGTGCCACCTATATGGCAGCTAGGGGTAATCTTGTTCTTCCCGAAGGGTATGACTATGCATTACCTGGAATTTAGATTGTAGGCCATGTCCCTGGCAGCAGATAGCCATATCTGTGAGGCCCTTCTGAAGGATATCTGTGTCAGATGTCCGTCCCACTATGGCACCCAGTTCGCAGTCATCTGCAAACAATGTCAGCCATAACCCCCCTGTGTTTGCTTGTACTTTGGAAATGTAGATGCAGAAAAAGAGTGGACCCAGGACTGAGCCCTGTGGGACACCGCCTGTGACCGGCAGTGAGTCTGACATGGTGCCAGCAACTATGACCGTGTGGGTTGTGTCACCTAGCCAGTTTGCAACCCATCCTGCGATGTACGGGTTCACATCCAAGCCGATGGGTTTATCAATGATACCCGAGGGGGTATTGTGTTGAAGGCCTGTGCCAGGTCGAGGTAGGCTGTATGGACTGCCTGACCCTCATCAATGGCCTCGGTGACTGTTCCTAAAACGTCAACCAAGTTTTAAACGCATGATCTGCCTTTGACCAAGCCAAACTGTGTTGGATGCAAAGTATGCAAGTCCCCTATGTCGTCATCTATGAGTTCCAGTATGATCCTTCCCCATGGCTTTGCAGATAAGGCTTCTCAAGCTAATGGGACGGTAATAAACAGGGTCAGTGGAGGCACTGCCCCTGTGAAGTGGGACTACAGTCGCCGTGCGCCACAACTTGGGTACGTTACCTGAGGTGAGGCTAAGATTAAACAGCTGTCCTAACTGTGGGTCTAATTCCTCAATGAGATCACGGAGTACACAGCCGGGACACCATCTGGTCCCATGGATGCTGTGTCCACTGATTTGGAGAGAGCATGTCCCACCTGTGCGTTACAGAAGTTTCGGGGGCCACAATCTTCTGGTACAGACATCTCTCCATGTGGGGGGGAGGGGGTGGAGATGTTTTCACCGAACCTGTCAGCCAGTATGTTGGCAATGTGTCTATGTTCAGTAAACCTCACATCATTGTGAACCCAGTCAGAGCATATCTGGGAGTGTCCTCCCAGGTGTCCAACATAGCTAAAGAAGGCCGTATGATTGTCTGTCGAGTCCTTGGTGATATATCTGTCGGACTTGCCCTGGATGATGTCATGAGAGCTTGTAGTTCTTCACATATAATGAGCAAGGGTGTCATACCTCACAAGGAGTCTGCTCTGTCTTGTAGTAGCTACCTCCTTTTGTTGTAGAGCTTGTGTATAGCTGGGGTACACCAGACTAGATGCTTGGCATTGGTACAAAGACTCACAGTTGTGTAAGGGATTGCCTGATCCATGCAGTCCTGTAGGTGCTGGTAGAAGGCATATGTAAGTGATTCAGTGGC
>NC_056731.1:511920240-511937546 GCF_019279795.1 Protopterus annectens
AGGCAAGTATGTCTCTAGCCCTAAATAACATTCTACCTTAACCAAGGATGATGCCACAATTTAGACAAAAATGATTGATTTCAGTAATTAGCTTAACTTCTTGCATCACTCCATGGGGATCCAGTAACTGACACCCTGGGAAGACATGGTTGACAGACCACGCTGCTTTGCCAGAGATGGCGTTCATGTGTCTCCTCACAGCTTTCAGATAATGGCAAAGATGCTTGCCTACCCCATAGGCCCTTTTTTAGGCAATGTTAAAACAACAAAACTTCCAATGTAAAGAAATCCACTAGGGGCAATCTCAAGGTCATGCTGCTTAATGCTAGGAGCCTAAACAGTTAACTGCACTTCCTGGAAGCACTCTTCACTTTGGTAGATGCTGACATTTATGCAGTCACTGAGACTTGGTTCAAGGCCACAGAGAGCACCCCGGCCATACAAGGTTACAATACCTTTCACATGTCCAGACCTCAAAACTAGAGTGAAAGAATCAAAGGTAGAGGTGTATCCATCTTCATTAAATCCAAATATACCTCAAGACTGATAAAGCAGTGCGACTCTCTTGAGCTTCTCCAGGTACAAATAACTATAGGCAAAATACCCTACCACATCATCGCTAGCTACATGTCCCCCACCATGAACCAAGAGAAGCACACCACCTAACTGGACTTGCTAGAATTGCTCAGTATACAGCCAGACACAATGGTCATGGGAGATTTCAAATATCCTTCCATCGACTGGGTGACTTACACAAGCACAAACATGATCACTCTGAGGTTTATGGATTTTGTTAATTCAAATGTCATGGAACAGTTAGCCTGCACCCCCACAAGGGGCTCAAATGTCCAAGAACTAGTACTCACCAACAAGGGGGGGTGTCAATGCACTACTTCTTGTGTGTTGCCCTCCCTGGTAAGGTCAAACAATAAATCAGTTTCATTTGAAGTAAAGGTCAGACCTGACACTTCCAAAAGAGCAACAAAAAAAAAAAAACAACATTTTCTCCGAAGCAAACTATAGCGTACTAAGCAATGGCATAAAACATTTCAAAGCCTCTACTAACACAGCCAGCAATTACTCCTATGCAGAAGAGTACACAAAGGCCCTATTAGTCACTTAAGCAAATGTATTTACTTAGCTGTACCTGACAGGACTAAAAGCTGGTCCTCCAAAAAAAAAAAAAAAAAAAAAAAAGCTACCCTGGTAGACTGTAAATATAAATAAGTTATATAACAAAAGAAAAAAAAACTGATATCTAAAAGGAAGAGGAAACTTGAACAAGTTCCATCGCTTGAACAAGCAAAGCAGGTATCTTGTAAAGTCCTCTAAGGTTAGTTATGAGACTAAATTAGCATTTCTACCTGAGGACAACCATAAGGCATTATTTAGCCTAATTCGAAACCTAAAAGGGAATACCCAGTTGTGTGCCAAACCTATAGTGATGGTACCACTCACACCAAACCTGAGGAAACTGCCAACCTGCTAGCTGACAGATTCGGCAATAACTTCACCCACCTGTCTCCATCAGCCATACCCCGAAGCATTCCTGACACCAGTCCTCTACTGAATATCTCCAAAGAACACGTTTTCAGAGACAAGTGTGTTACATTTATCTGTGCATGTTTGGTGTTGATTGGTTGCTTGCTTAGTTATCTGTACTTGTCTTTATCACAACATAAATTCAATAACACCACTTTTGTGCTTTCATTTGTTTATACTTGGTTATTACTTCTGATAGTCCAGAGAAGCAGCAATTTCAGAGGAAGAACTAAGAAAACAAATCACATTTATGGTACATGGAAGCAGCACTCACCGTGGCAGTAAGCAAACCTCTATTTGAATAGACTGAGACTGGCTGGACCTGCAAGATGAAGTGTGGAAGAATTTAAAACCCTAAAAAGATAGTCTCACCCGAGTTGCCTTAGCCATTGCACACACATCTCAGGACATATCATGGAAATCTGGATCAGATGCAGTTCCATGCTAGCATGCTCATGTCAGTGCAACAGTATTCAGTAAGCCACCCACATGCAGACAGGTTTCATGTTATATATGAGTGGCTATTTCACAGTTCCTGGGAAAAATACCTGTGTGGCTGGGAACTTGGTTTACATTTAAACTGCCCAGTCAGCTGTTCCGTGTCACAGAGACACAGAGATAAAGACAGAGATTGGCTGTTGTGGGAATAGGGTAAAGTGCATTCTCAAGAACACATGAATGAGAGAGACAGGAGAGGCACACAATCTGCAGCAACAGTGAAAACTAAACTCAAGGGAGATAGTCCTTCTACACAGCAGGAAGCACCTAAATGTTCATATCAGATAAAATCCATACATGGAACAGCAACAGATGACTTTAAAAATAAATAAATAAACAATAAAATCAGCACCTCTAACTGATCGGTGCTTTGGAATTTGTATAACCTTAAGGCTGGCCACCGAGGAAGAGACAAGAAACAGCTTCAGTCAGAAACAAGGATAACAGCACAGTGGTTAAGAATTCTAAGATTAATAAATTACTAGCATATAGCACTCTTCCCTACAGAAATCTATAAATACATGGACTCCATGATGCTGAATGTTTTTTTTTTTTCAGTTGTATTCAAGCACACCTGCAAACAAACCCTTAGTTCATCCATCCTGGAGCCACATGACAATGATGGTGCTTTTGAAGTCCAGTAAACCTAATCAGTCCATGTCCTTCCTACACCTATAAGATGATATTGATTGCTTTAAGAAATGGATGTAGGGGTGCTGGCCTGCACAGTCAGTAATGGAAAGCATTGATTCGCAAGGACCACTGCATTTAGGGGATACTGCACAAGTGACTGCATCCCTAGAGCTGTTTTATTTATTTATTTATTTTATTTTTTTTACATTTGTTTACCAGGAATGTCTGCCTGGGCTAGGAGCCCATTTTCAGCAGAGGCCTGGGAGAAAGACTCTAGTACATTCCAAAAAAATTAAAAACATTTTAAACAAATTATTTACATCATAATATAGTTATGCAGTACAATAACAAAAAAATCATTGCTTTTAGGATCCTGGAAAGAAAGATCCACAAAAAGTATAAAACGAATATTTAACAACACTGTATGTACGCACTGTACAGAAACAATTTAACAGAAGTGATATAAATGACATAAACAGGAACATTGGTTGTTGAACTCTAACATATTAACCAGCTGCATTTTCAAAACAGCACACAATATCCATTAGTAGTGTGTAGAGTGGTGTATGCAGAAAAGAAGAAAGAATGTCTAAAAGGAAATTTTTTTTAAGGAGAGGAGAATAGAGTATGACGATGACTTAAACAATGAAACAGCTGCAAGGTGTGGGAGAAGTTCTCTAGTGATATGAAAGAATTTTCCTGGGTAGTGCAGCAGCAATGCCAATTTCGTGTTAGGTGTTCCTTGAGGAAAACTTTGAACTTGGCAGTGCTGGTACTGTTTGTTGACTATGTGTTGGGGAGTGGAGTTCCAGAGTTTTCATATCTGTCTGGAGTACAGAGAATCACCAATGTTATTGTTAGATTTGGCTACCTATAGTAGAAGTTGGTTGGATGATTGCAATGTTCTATTATTTTGATTATTTTGAATCAGGTTTGCAAGTGTGAGGCAGTCATTTGGCTTGTGATGGTTAGCTGGTTGAGAAAGAAAAGATTTGGTAGTTCTAGCCATTTTAACTCTTGTAGAGCTCAGCAGTGATGCAATCTATTTGACAACAGCCTTCCAATTTACCTAATTCTGTTTCTCTAAAGTTTCTAAAGATGGTCGAGCCATATAGCAGTGTGAGAAATTGATGAGTTTTGGCTATAGATTGCCTGGAGGTTTGCATGAGGGATTGCTTGGCTCTGTAAAGTCAGCCGAGTTTGATGTGGACCTTTTTTATAGCTTGGGCCATGTGTATGTCATATTTTAGGCAGTTGTCAATAGTGACACCTAACAGTTTGGTTTGTGCTACAGTCTCAATTTTGCTGTTGTTTGAGAAGTGGATAATAAAAGGGAAATTAGCTTTGTTGATAGAAAATAGGGTACTTAAAATGTATTATCACAACCACCATGTTCTGAACAACTCACTCTGGTCTGGTAATATCACTGAAAGTGAAAACTACTTCAGCGCTGGTACCCTTGCCTAAATTGGTGGCATTCTGAGTAATTATTAAACTCCCTTTTGGAGCACTTCCTTCCACAGGTTACATCATACTGCCTATGCCTGAAAAGAGGATTGTCACTGCCATGTAAGACGTTAACTATGTTAGCCACAGCAGAATGTTGTTGTTGCCCCCCTTCATAACCTGTCATAGTTAGCAAAAGCGTTTTCTCGTGTTCCCTGTCAAGAGGTATTTCCACTAAAAGTTCAAGGAATTGTTTAGTGTTTGTAGGGTTAGGATTTTTTTAACACTAAAATGTGTTCGGGCTAAGCTGATAAACATTGACAAACTTTGTACCAATGTGTGGATCACAGGCCCGCTCAACGCAGAATCAGGGTACAGTCGCTACTGCCTAAGAAATATTCCAAACTATTTTGTTTTGTTCCAAATGGTGTATTATCATTAATGTGTAATAAACTAATTTCAACGTGATACAGTTCAACTAGGTTTTGTAACATTACAGTCTAACACTATACTACTTTTACTTATAGTCATGTTGTTTACCCATCCGTAGCATGCAGAACTGCAGAGTGAATCGTGTAGAACGTGGTGGTTGCGATAATACGTAAGTACTGAGAATAACATTAGTTTAGTCTTACTCTGCATAGTAGTACAGAGTTTGTGAAGGTAAGGTATAAAAAGTATGCATCATAGTGTGCTAATATTGAGATTTATGGTTCCATAAAGACCGGCCTACTAGCTGTGAGGCAAAATCTTCCTGGTGATAAAAATTTCCAAAAACTTATAGCAACTGGTTTGGGGTTGGATTGGAGACTGCAGGTACAATTGCCACCTATCATTGTGGCTAAAACTGGACTCAGGCCACACTTCTCACACCTCCCATAACAATGCCCATTTCCCCACACATTGTCTACCCATTTCATGCCATTGTCACATCACAAGAGGGGGAACACCCTCTTTTTCTGATTGTGATGCCTTTTGTTCTACAGATTTACCATACTTTTTGAAAAATTAGAGTAAATCCGCCAGATTAACAAACTCTAATACTCTATTTCTTTTTTTGAAACAGGATATTAGGGTTTGTATTGTGTTTTCCAGATTACCTGACATATCTCTCAGCTAGGGTTAAACTATTCCCGGCGCCATAAAGTCTGCTCTTCAAATTTTCCATTAGAACTAGCCATTGATTTTTAGTTTTAGCAATCAAATCTGTTTCTTTGAGCTCAGCACTTGTTCAGAACTCGTTGTAAGCACTAAATAAGCTACAAATGACTACAGCACTCAACTTTCCTCACTTGTCTGGAGGAAAGCAGTTTTTAGTACTTAATAAATAAGCACCTATCCAGGCATGTCTAAAGGTCAGCTCCTGGTGTTTTCTACTGTCTACCTGATGGATCTGGGAATCTTGGGCAATGCAGCAATTGCCTCATGTACACAGACAACCCTCTCCTCCTACCACCAAACACTACAACCTGTGAGAGATGCACTTATATAACCAAATTGGAAGAAAAGCTCTCTTCACCCAAGACTGGACTAGACAACAGAAGGAAGAAACTGTTGCAGAAAAGAGGAAAATCCCAGGATGCAAAATACTCCCTTACCAGCCTCAGTAACAGTAAGAAGCTGAGATCCCTCATAAAATCCTCTAAAGCTTGTTACAAAAATAAAATTGCCAAAGATTCCAAGGACAACCACAAGGCATTCTATAGTTATGTCAAGAATCTAAATGGCAATGCTCAGATTTGTTCTGAGCTACAACAGAATGGCATTAAATATACTGATCCCAAGGATATTGCCAATATCCTGGCAGATCTATTCAGTGCTAACTTCACCCCCCCTCACCCCCTAAAGGGTCCAGCTCAATACCAAAAAATTGCCAAATTCTAGTAATCACGGCCACACAGGTAAAATAATTCACTCACAAAAGCTAAGAATACAGCATCCATGGGACCAGATGACATCCCAGGCTGTGTACTACATGAACTACAAATTGAACTGGCACCTCACCTAAGTGTCATGTTTAATCATAGCCTCATCTCAGGCTTTGTGCCCAATGAATGGTGCACAGCTACAGTTATCCCACTCCACAAGGTGGATCCACCTTGGATCCCGTGAACTATCATCCCATCAGTCTGACAAGCCTTATCGGCAAAGCCATGGAACGCATTATCATGGAACTTATAAAAAAAGACATTGGCAACCTTCAAACACTGGACCCCACCCAGTTTGGTTTTGTAAAGGGCCGATCTTGTCTCCTTAACCTGATTGACTTCTTCGAATCAGTATCCAGAGCCATGGATGAGGGCAAGGCGGTCCACAATGCCTATCTAGACCTCGCCAAGGCCTTTGACACCATCCCCCATTCTGGAATCATAGATAAACTTACTAAACTGGACATTAATCCCTACATCACTCGATGAGTTGCCAGCTGGCTTACTGACAGAACCCGCACTGTAAAAGTAGCCAACTCAAAATCCAGCTCCAGACAAGTGACAAGTGGAGTACCTCAGGGTTCAGTCCTGGGTCCGCTCTTGTTTGGCATCTACTTCTCTGAAGTACAGGCCAGCACTAAGGGACTCTGGTTAACAAAGTTCGCAGATGACTGCAAACTGGGTGCCATTATTGAATCCCCAAATTATGTGGATATTCTGCAAAAGGGCCTTACAGAAACCAATGCTTGGTGCCAGAGCCATGGGCTCAAGCTCAATGCCAAGAAATGTATAGTTATTCCCTCTGGGAAAAAACATGTACCCATGAATTATCACATAAGTGGCACCTCACCTAAACACCAAAAGTGTGATAAGGGACTTAGGGACACAAGTGGACAGCGGTCTCTCCTTCAATAACCACATCGCCACAACATGGCACACCTCATCATTAAGGGATTTTCATCCAGGAAAAAGGAGTTCATTGTCCCACTGTACTCATCCCTCATTAGACCCATTATAGAGTATAATGCCCTGTTTGGTATGTACCTGACAAGACATCTGCAACAACTGGAAAGGCCACAGAAATACCTCACTAAAAGAATCACAAGCCTAAAACAGACGCCCTATGCTGACCGTCTAAAAAACTCCAGCTATACTCTGTTGCATATCGTCTTCTCAGAGGCGATCTCTGCTTAACATACAAGGCCATGTCAAACCCAGAGCTGTTGGACATGCTACACTTAAAGGAATCCCAATCCCTCAGAGCCACATGCTCCAGGGATCTAAACCTTGTCATCACAATAAACAAAACATGCTGGAGGAATAGGTTCCTGACCCAGAGACTCCCCAGACTCTGGAATAGACTGCCCATACATGTCAAGCAGAGCACCCTTTTGGCCCTCTTCAAAAAGAACCTTGACGATTGGATGGGAGATAGGAAATTCACCCCAGGGATCATGTCAATCACCCTTTTAGACAGGGGACTAGAGAAGTATTAGCCAGGGAACTATTATGGCTAGGCTTGTATAGGCCCTAGGGCCGATAGCCTAGTACCAACCTATGAACGTATGAACCTACATCTCTTACTTCCCTGGTCCAATATGCTGATGATTTTTTGCTTCTGTGTACTGCTCTTACCATACAACTTTAAGACATAACAAAAAAAGTCCTCTGCAATAGAATGCTGGCTAACTCACAACTCATACTCAACCCTGGTAAAACCAAACTAATGCTCTTCCAACCCTCTAGAGCCATTGACCCCCCCCCCTTCCCAATTTCTTCATCACAGCCACAGGCAATACAACTATTTTACCAGTATCCTAAACAAAACTCCTAGGTGTTATTATCGATAACAACATGAAATTCTATTTAAACATATCTCAAACAATAAAGAATGTACATAAAAAACTAGGCACCCTATATAGAAGTAAACAATTCCTAACCAACAATACTAAGATAGCCATTGCAAGAATACACTTTCTCTTTACACTCCTTTATTTTATTTATGTATTTATTTAGTTACATTTGTTTACTGAGTAGTGCCCGACTGGGCTAGGAGTCCTTTTTCAGCAGAGACCCGGGGAGAAAAGCTCTAAGACAATAGTGAACAACCGCACGGCACTAAACAAGTTGCATAAATGACAGCGGTAAATTACAATTTCTGATTACATAGATAATACAGGTAGATAATGTCATTATAAACAAGATAATAATACCCCCTTTTTTGTGGTAAAGGGTAAAGAAGTACAAGCAGGAAAACTAATATAATGTATGATTTCACATGATAGTTATAATTACAATAGAGAAAAATAAGAATGGAACCTATGCAATGATTAGTGTGGAAGACGGTCAGTCAGAGGGTGTTAGCCTGCGTGGGTGCAGGAGCATAGCCACTGGTTAGTAAGGTGCTCTTTTGGGAGAAGTTTGAAGTTGCGATTGTTGAGACTGTTAATGTCTCACCCATACTCACCAATCTAAAAACTACAGATTTAGTTAAACTTGAAGCATGTTATAATAAAATAGCAAAATTTGCTACAGGCTGTACATAGAGATCACACCATTGTCTAGCCCTGAAAAAAACTCTCTTGGTTACAACTACCACATCTTCAAACTTATAATCAACTGACAATGGTTCATAAACTACTATACCAGCCTGATAAAATGCCAGTTCTCCAAAACATATTTGAACCTTATTTAAATCACAGACTCTTACATTCCACTTACAAATCACTAGTGAAAGTAGCCAAAGCCAAGAATATTGCTGGAGGTTCTCTTTACTCAAATTACGTATCCAAAATCCAGAACTCACTCCCTCAAACTATTAGATCCACTCCCAAAATTGCTCACTTCAAAAAATTACCCAAAAGTCATTTACTGACTACATAGCTCTGCTCATGCAACACTCCTGGTTAGCTTATACTACTTATGATATACCACATTACCTTTCCAAGTAATGCTGTGCAACCTACTGCTACTACTGCCTCACGGATGCCCCCCTCTGGCTTCCTTATTGCTATCTATATAGTCTATAAATCAAAAGTACAATTATTTTCTTCCTTCATTAATACCTTTTGTTAATCTCATGTTTCCTACAATATTTCATAACCACTGAAACTCTGGATAACATTTCAGTAAATGTGAAACAATAATCTAAAAGAATTGTATTTTGTTTTTTCTAAGCTATGAACTTATTGAATCAATACAAACAGGGTTTAACTGTTGTATGATTCTTCCTCTGTCTGACATGCTATGAAATGTATGCATTTACCATATGCATAAGTATCCATTTCTATGTCTTGATACATTTCTTGTTTGTATGTGTTTGTATAATAGTACATCACCATGTAGAGCTATGTAATGTCTATATGCATTTATTGTATGTATAGGTATCCATTTGTTTGTCTCCATTACATTGTTTTATATGTGGAGTGTTTCTCTCTGGGCCTCCTCTGAAAATTAGTTTCTGTCCAGTCGGACTTTTCCAGTAAACAAATATAAAATAAAATAAAATAAATTTTGTTAATGGTTTTGACATGACATATTTGCTCTTTTCTTAGGCATTTTTATGCCTGTATGTTGATGATTTCTGCTTTTCTGTTCTGCTACAATATATGCATATGCATAGTCATTTATATTTTTCCCACATTTTCAACACATTTTCCTGATTTTTTTCCCTATTTTAGAGTATGATTGCTTTTAAGATATTCAGTTTTAACACTGATCTGATGAAGACCTTTGAGTGAAAGAGCTTTGCTTTGTTTGTTTTTAATACACTTATGCTAACAGTTTTTATTTTGTTCATATTTTTACTGTGATGTTTCTTTCTATTGCATCTTTTCTAAAGTTACTATAGTCTATAGAGGGTGCTGATTCCTTGATTCATGTGCCTGTTGTCATACACACTTGCACGCGCTCACACACACACACACACACACACATGCACTTCTTCATTTCAGCTCTCTCATTTTTTTTAATTTTTAATTTTTTCACTTATTACTCCTTTTGGAAGATCTTGTTGTCACCTTGGTGCTAAACAAATCATTCCATACTCCTAACCAAACCCTAAAAGCCATAAAGGTCAGTAAACTATTTCTTCAGTACAGGGATGGGGATGACTTTGAGAGTTTTATTCATATTTTTGAGAGGGTATGTAGACAATATGATGTTGACGTTGAGCTCTGGGTTTTGCTCCTGACTCCCTTACTGCATGGTAAAACTATTCACGCTGTAGCAAAGTTACTTGATGTGGATTGTTTGAATTATGACAAAATGAAATGTTGCTTGCTTGACTGTTTCAAATGTACACCTGAGGCATATAGAAAAATGTTTCGTGAGCATAGACCCAAAGCAGATGAAAGAGTATGTTTTTATATTGTTGACTTAAGTACTTACTTTCACAGATGGGTAAGTGGCTGCCAGGTCACCACTTTTGGGGGACTGGCAGACCTTTTGGTGAAGGAACAGGCCCTCAGTACTTTGCCTGATGTAAAGAGAGTCTGGTTAGCAGGCCATGAGTGTAACTCTGCAGAGGAGTTGGGGAGAAAAGGGGATCCCTACTTGGCAAGCAGAGCACCCCTGTGTAAGAAAGGGATACCCAGTGCTGCACATGGTCATAATGGAATCCATGGGGGGGCAGTCTAAACCAATCCAATAGAGTACACTGGTAACAGGGAAACTGCTAATCCAAGTGCACAGTTAGGGATTAGATGTTTCAACTGTTAACAGATGGAACTCATAGCAGCAAAAAGTCCATTGAGGCAAGGTGAGAAACATAAAGTGAGGGTGCCAGTAAGTGTGGATGACAAATTGCCAGTGGTAAGTTGTTTAGAAACAACCGGGTGCCAAATTATCACCAACATTTTATCCAGTCTTAGTAGATGGTAAACAGGTCACTGCTAAGAGGGACACAGCTTCTGATATAACCATCGTGAGGCCTGCAGTGGTTAGAGAAGAGCAGCACTTGCTTTGACAGTCCACTCCGGTCAGAACACTGGGAGGGACCACATTCCAAATACCCTTAGCTAGGGTTCATCTTGGCTGGGAGGGTAGAAGAGGAAGCAAGCAAGTAGGTATGTCTGAGGATATTCCTGCAGATGTCCTGATAGGGAATGACTTTGATGATGCAGTATCTTGCGCACATGCAGTGACATGGACTCAGGCTTGGAGAAAGACATGTATGTCCAGTAGTCTGGGAGAGACCCAGAAAGATCTCATACCTGAAGCCGGGACTGGTGTGGTGGCTGTTTCAGAGAAGGTGCTATCTGATAGCACTAAGTCTGAATGTCAGCCACAGTTTCTTGTGGGTACTTATGTTCCCTTGGACATGGTGACTATGAGGACAGAGGTGAGTGGTGGTACCCAGAGTGACAGTGAGGTGCGGCTGTCAGAAGTGAGTAGGCTTCCTGCAGAAGGAGATCTGGGAAAGGTGACAAAGGTAGAGTTGAGACAGGCTCAATTTATGGACCCTACATTACAAAGTTTGAGAGAGATGGCTAAGGAGGCATCTGAGGCTCAAGGAAGAGGGGAGTCTGTATACCGGAACAAATGTTTGTTGTATAGAGATTGGACTTCTGGAGATGGGCTAGAAGGTAAAGTAATATGGCAGTTGGTAGTGCTTAGAGCGTACCATCTGCCACTCTTAGCCATAGCACAGAACATTCCTTTCTCAGGTCATATGGGCATGCAATATACTAAGAGACATATTATGCAAAATTTCTATTGGCCTTTGGATTGCAAGGGATGTGGTAGGACATTGTAGGACTTGTGAACAGTGCCAAAAAGTTGGTAAAGCAGGGGACAAGTCTAAGGCTCCTTTAGTGCCTTTGCCTGTTATTGAGGAGCCATTTCAGAGAATGGCCCTGGATATTGTGGGACCCCTCAGTACTCCAAGTTCCACAGGAAAGAAATACATCTTGGTGGTAGTAGATTATGCTACCAGATATCCTGAGACAGTGGGTCTGCCATCTAATGAGGCAGAAAATGTGGCAAATGCTTTGCTAGAAATCTTCAGTGGAGTAGATTTTCCATGGAAAATACTGACTGACCAAGGTGCCAACTTTATGTCAAGCCTGCTGACTTGTCTGTGGAAGTGTTGTGGGGTGAAACATCTAAAGACCACCCCTTACCATCCCCAGATTAATGGTCTTGTGGAGAGGTTAAACTCTACATTGAAGCCTATGCTACGGACATTTGCAGACCAGTTTAAAAGGGAGTGTGAGACAAGCACAAGAATCTGCAGGTTTTTTACCCTTTCACTTGTTATATGGGCATAAGGTGAGGGGTTCTTTAGATATAGTTCAAGACCAGTAGGAAGGTGAGAGTGAATCTCGCAAGGAGTCTGTTGTGGCTTATGTTCTCAACATTCGGTCAAGACTTAAGGAGCTCATGGATTTAGCTCAAGACTTAGCAGTGGCCGAACAACAAAATAAGGTGTGGTGTGACTGGAATGCCCAAGCCTGAGAGTATGCTGAGGGACAGAAGGTGATGGTACTTGTTCCTGCAAGATATAACAAGTTACAAGCAGCTTGGGAGGGACCCTTTGAGATTATGAGTAAAATTAATGATGTGAAGTACATGATAAATTTGGTAAGTAGGAGACAGTGACGCAAACTGTACAACGTGAGTACGACAAACCTTATCATGACAGGGTTGACACCTCTGTGGAAGAGATCGCCATACCACAGCAGTTAACTCCTAATCAAGGCTGGGAGATAAAAATGGTATTGCAGGAATTTGGGGATATGTTCACAGGGAAACCTGTGTGTACTCACTTGGTGCAGCACCATGTGGATACAGGACTCCAAAAACTATTAAGCAGGTTCCTTATAGAATACTTGAGAGAGTGAAGCAGACTCTGGAAGAAGAAATAAGGGAAATGTTAGAATTGGGAGTAATGCAAGAGTCTAACAGTCTTTGCACTTCCCCAGTAGTGCTAGTGCTAAAGAAGGATGATAGTGTGAGATTCTGTGTAGACTGCCAGAAAATTAATAGTTGCACAGACTCAGATGCATATGCCATGCCCACAACAGATGAAGCCCTAGAACAGCTGAGTGGGGCTAGGTATCTTACTATATAACATTGTAATGGGGTTAATAACAACAATGCGGATGACTTGTCCAGGAGAGGAGTGTGTTACTATTGCCAGGTAAACCCATTTTTCTGATGTGTCAATTTTCAAGGGTCACTTGGTTAAATCGTGCTTGAGTCATAAGTGGGGAGAAATGTGAAGAAAATGAAAACACTGCAATCTGTGTTAGCATGCCTGACAGGAGATTTGTGTATATTCTCAGATTAACTTGTATCATATACCAGCATGTCTAATTGTGAAAATGCAAATAAGTTTTTAAAATGTTGAGTATCCCCCTGTTTATGCAAAGTATTTAAATAATCTGTCAGAGTTTTGATACATTTCTAATTGCACGTTTGTGAGTGAGATTCTAAAGTACAAACTATCTGTGGAGAATCAGCTGATCAGAAGGTGATGTCATTAAAATGTTCCTGGTTGTTGTCTGTTTATTTGAACAGCTGATTGACAGGAAAACAATTTTGAACAGCTGATTTACAGAAAAAAAGAACTCTTTTCAAACAGCTGACTGTTGAGACAGTTAGTGCTGGGCACTTTGTGAAGTGCAGCAGCTTGTGAAGTGCTGTGCAGAAGATACCTGGAAAAAGAACTCACCAGAACTGTAAGCCTGCCTTTGCCTTACTGTTATGTTTTATATTAGATCAGGGACAGTATTCTATAGTTAGATTCAGAAAGTTTAGTTATATAAATAGAGTTTTTCTAAGATGAAGGACTTCTAGCCTACAGTTTAATTTTATATTTCTAGTTATTGAATTCTGGTGTTTATTGAAAATTATTGATTTACATTCTTGTAATCATTTTACTTATTATTAAATGTTTTTCATTACTTTATTTTGTGGCTGGACATTCACTGTGCTCTTTAGAGATTAGAGATTGTTTATTCATTTTTATTTTATTTTATTTTACATTTGTTTACCAGGAAAGTCCGACTGGACAACAAATCCATTTTCAGCGGAGGCCCAGGGAGAAAAGCTCCAAGACATGCAGAGAATAAAAAATTAACAATTCTACATAGATTTTCTTCAGAAATCTAAACAAAATTGGCATAGCATTTCTAAAAAAGAAACAGATTACAGTTTATGGTATTTATACAGGATAGAAAAAACAGACTAGTAGTTCAAGATTACTATTGTAAGGTACAAAAATCATACAAACATAACAGTTTGAGCAGATTACTTTATATACAGTCTATATAAGATTAGACAATATTTATAAGTTTGAACTTACGATATCCTAAAGGAAACTGTGTAGTGAGAATGTAGAAGAGACTAGAAGAGGTTTTGTTTAGTTAGGATCTTAACAAGTTTGGTGTGACTTAGATAGTGATGAATCCATTTAAGTAGCATGGTTTAGTGTGGGACAGTGTTTTGGCCAGTCTATTAGGTGACTTGGTTTATTCTAATTTAGTTATTTAGCCAGGTTCAGTACATGGACCGATCCATGTAGCAGACAGGTGGGCTTTTAGTGTTTTTTTTAATTGGTCTATGTTAGTGTTGGATTTAATGTCTAGTGGAAGGCTGTTCCAGTCTCTGGGGACAGTACAGGAGTAGAGGGATTCTCCAGTGAGGTTTTTGCTTTTTGTTATTTCTAATAGTTTGTTATTGCTACAGTGGAGGGGCCGGTTATTACAGTAGTGAGCTAGTAGGTTATTTAGGGCTAGAGTTTTTTCAGGCTAGTTTATTATTTGGTGAGCCATTTTGAGCTGATTGTATTTTAGCAGTGAGGGGAATTCAAACCATGAACGTTTTCTGAGAGAGTGTCAATGGTGAGATTTGCAGTCGGTGCATGTAGCAAACCTTTGCTACTTTATTATACAAAGTTTCTAGTTTTGTTATATCTGATTTTCTTAGGTTGGTAAGGATAGGGATGCATAAAGTAATGTTGAAATGAGGTGGGTTCTGGCAATAGTGGCTCTGGTGTTGGCTGTAAGATAGTGGTTGCTCCTGTAGAGGCACCCTAGTTTTTTGTGTACTTTTTAATGGCTTGGGCTATATGAATGTCAAATAACATATTCTGGTCAATAGTAACCCCAAATAGTTTAGTACAAAAACTGGTGTTATGATGGTGTTATTGGCTAAAGAAATTATGAATGGAGGGGAGGTGTCAGGGGCTCTAGTACAGTGAAACAGGATGAGTTTAGTTTTTTGGGGGTTCAGTATTAGTTGAGCATTAGTTAGCTTAGTTTATACCTGGTAGATACTGCAGAGGTCACCTTGAATGCCTGGCTGCTTCTGGTCATAGCTATCATTTATTTTGATTTTTAATTTTTAATAATTGATCACCCTTTGAAGGGCATGTAGACCTGTCTGACTCTTGTGGCAGCATTTACCATTTGTATTGAAAAAGGAACACAGCTGGAAGTCTGTGACAGACTTCCCATAAGTATTTGAGAGTGTGAGATTTGAATTTATTTTTGAGTGTGAGTGAGTCAGAGGTTTTAAACAGGAACAGATTGCTCTGAAGTGTATGATAAATAATTACATTTGGGGTGGACAGAGGTATATAGTCTCATCCCAGGAAAATAGAGCATGTTCCTGTTGTACACTTAAGGGAATTTGTGGAATTTCAATCTTGTGTGTTCTGTGCTCTGGTGTTTTCCGTGACACTCCCAGACTGAAGTCAGTGGTAAGGATTGAAGTTCCTTAATTATTGACATGGGTTTTAAGTGGGGGAATGTCACATTATTGGTGGCAGTACCATGAGATATTAGTCAGACATCACAGACATCATCATTGTCTGTTTGGGAGATGATGTTGGGAGGCCTGCATGAAAAGGCTGTGTAGGCAGGTACAGCTGTCAAAATATCTGTTCTGGATGGGGCTGGATTGATGACAGTACGATACAGACTGAAGCTCTTCTGACTACACACACACACACACACACACACAGACACATGCGTGCACGCGTGCGCACACACACACACACACACACACACACACACACACACACACACACACACACAAACACACACATACATTTTGTGATCAGCATGGATACAACTGTGTATGGACGTGCATTCACATTTGTGAAAAAATTATTTATTTATTTAAACATTTGTTAACCAGGAAAAGTCCGACTTGGAATGAAGCCAATTTTCAGCAGAGGCCCAGGGAGAAATGCTACAGAACCATGTCTTGATGCCCACTTTAATACATGTATAAGACAATCTGAATGTTTATTGTCAGTATAAAGCTTTAGATGATGTAACAATGCAGTTGTACTATTTATTTCTGTAGTGTAGTTGTCATTTGGGAACTAATACTAACATGTCCATTTTCAAGTGCATGGGTGCAGTCAGTAAAAAATGCCTTCCCTTTGTGTTTTTACATGGATTTTATTGGGATGAAGACTAACTGGGCAATAAACATAGTAATACATGCTAATCAGCTCTTTACATAGCGCACCACTGAGCAACTGGTTTGCACAATCAGTGGCAAAGTGTGCATGCACGAGTTACATTTAATAGCTACAACTTGAACTTGAGAAGTACTTATGCATGTAGTCTATGATAGAGATAGCTGACAGATGCCATGGTGCTCATACTGCAGGTTATATTGGAAACGTTGTGTCATAACCTTTATGACATTAAGGGCCATTTAATAGCTACAACTTGAACTTGAGAAGTACTTATGCATGTAGTCTATGATAGAGATAGCTGACAGATGCCATGGAGTTCATACTGCAGGTTATATTGGAAACGTTGTGTCATAACCTTTATGACATTAAGGGCCATTTAATAGCTACAACTTGAACTTGAGAAGTACTTATGCATGTAGTCTATGATAGAGATAGCTGACAGATGCCATGGAGTTCATACTGCAGGTTATATTGGAAACGTTGTGTCATAACCTTTATGACATTAAGGGCCATTTAATAGCTACAACTTGAACTTGAGAAGTACTTATGCATGTAGTCTATGATAGAGATAGCTGACAGATGCCATGGTGCTCATACTGCAGGTTATATTGGAAACGTTGTGTCATAACCTTTATGACATTAAGGGCCATTTAATAGCTACAACTTGAACTTGAGAAGTACTTATGCATGTAGTCTATGATAGAGATAGCTGACAGATGCCATGGTGCTCATACTGCAGGTTATATTGGAAACGTTGTGTCATAACCTTTATGACATTAAGGGCCATTTAATAGCTACAACTTGAACTTGAGAAGTACTAT